>NC_092290.1:6481919-6616919 GCF_036320965.1 Panulirus ornatus | reverse complement strand
CCCTCACGAGATGCTCCAGTGATAGACGGTAACGTCACGAAAGCCCCGCCCACTTCCCCTCGGGAGGTGGTCCTCCGGGGTACTTTCCAATGGCAGCTGGTTACGTCACGAGGCCCTGCCCCCCCCCCCCCCTTTCCTCTCAGATGACATTCTAGTGACAGCCGGTGACGTCACAGGGCCCGCCCCACTCCCCCCACTCCCCTCAGGTAACAATCCTGTTCCCCCCCACTCTTCTCTTCCCCTCCCCCCCCCCTCTCCTACCCTCTTTCCGCCACAGGTGTTATTCCGGTGACAGCCAGTCACGTCATTAGTCCTCCCCTCCCCTCCCCTCTCCCCTCCCCTCCCCCCACCCCACCTCTCCCCTCCCTCCAGCCGATACGCCAGCGATAATAACCCGTGACGTCAGAAGCTCCCCAAAGGGAGAGGTAGTTAGGTCCTCAAGACGTCATAGAACTGGCAGTCAGCGACGTCACGAATATATGACCCTCCCCCGGCTCAGATCAGACAACGATCGAACGATAGTCACCGCTATCGTTCGTCCTACGTTAGTCACTGTTATCGTTCGTCCTACGATAGTCACGTATCGTTCGTCTTACGATAGTCACTGTTATCGTTCGTCCTACGTTAGTCACTGTTATCGTTCGTCTTACGATGGTCACTGTTATCGTTCGTCTTACGATAGTCACTGTTATCGTTCGTCCTACGATAGTCACTGTTATCGTTCGTCCTACGATAGTCACTGTTATCGTTCGTCCTACGATAGTCACTGTTATCGTTCGTCCTACGATAGTCACTGCTATCTTTCGTCTTACGATAGTCACTGTTATCGTTCGTCTTACGATAGTCACTGTTATCGTTCGTCTTACGATAGTCACTGTTATCGTTCGTCCTACGATAGTCACTGTTATCGTTCGTCTTACGATAGTCACTGTTATCGTTCGTCTTACGATAGTCACTGTTATCGTTCGTCTTACGATAGTCACTGTTATCGTTCGTCTTACGATAGTCACTGTTATCGTTCGTCCTACGATAGTCACTGTTATCGTTCGTCCTACGATAGTCACTGTTATCGTTCGTCTTACGATAGTCACTGTTATCGTTCGTCTTACGATAGTCACTGTTATCGTTCGTCTTACGATAGTCACTGTTATCGTTCGTCTTACGATAGTCACTGTTATCGTTCGTCCTACGATAGTCACTGTTATCGTTCGTCCTACGATAGTCACTGTTATCGTTCGTCTTACGATAGTCACTATTATCGTTCGTCCTACGATAGTCACTGTTATCGTTCGTCTTACGATAGTCGCTGTTATCGTTCGTCTTACGATGGTCACGTATCGTTCGTCTTACGATAGTCACCGCTATCGTTCGTCTTACGATAGTCACTGTTATCGTTCGTCTTACGATGGTCACGTATCGTTCGTCCTACGATAGTCACTGTTATCGTTCGTCTTACGATAGTCACTATTATCGTTCGTCCTACGATAGTCACTGTTATCGTTCGTCTTACGATAGTCGCTGTTATCGTTCGTCTTACGATGGTCACGTATCGTTCGTCTTACGATAGTCACCGCTATCGTTCGTCTCACGAAATCTTTCGTACCATAGACTGGAGGAGGAGAGGAGGGGGTGTGTCTGTCTGTCCAACCAGGGGATGGTTGTTAAGGGAGGGTGGTGGTTGTGGAACCAGCAGAACAGAGTGGGTCACGCTGGTATGTGTTAGGGTCGTAGTCATGACAGAGGTGGGGTCGTACCACTACCCTAGTCCTCCTGTGAAGAACGGAAGCGTGTTACGCAACGCTGCGACCTGACACGCCTCGCAGGCACGCGCGTGCGGGGATGGTGCGCGCTGTGGACGCGTACTGGTTGGTGGTGGACGGACGAACGGACGGGCGGGCGGTGCTTGGCTTCGTGGATCCCGGTGGGGTTAACCATGTTCTGGCGGGCGTGTCCCGTACGGCTACGTGCCGGCGGACGGGGCGCCTAAAGAGGCGTTCGTAGGGGAACAGGCCTAAAGATTCTGGTCGGAGGAGAGGCCTGAATAGGCGATCGATGGGAGGCCTAAGCATCTACAAGGGAAAGGGGAGGCGGGGAGGTCCCCCCCGTTGCCTATACTGGAGAAGGAGGAGAGAGGAGGGAAGGGAAGGGGGGTGGTTAGAGATGGGTGGTTGGGCTGGACATGGGGGCCTCGCCCAGTCTAAATTAGCGAACATCACTCACGGCCATGTCTCGCCCCCATACAATTACTCACTCAATGGCCGCACTGGGACCGTCCCTAAACCCACTATTGAGACCTCCCCCAGGAATTACGGGAACGGCTCGTACCCATTAGAGGGACTGTTGCTCGTCGTTTACGAAACGATCGCCAACTATTTATTTGGGATGGCCGATAAATCTGCTATTGCAACCATCCCCGAGCCGACGCGTGGAACAGTCGTCCCCACCCTCTCCCTTGTGGGATGACTGGGACATCATCTGGTGGGACCACCTCTCTCTCTCTCTCTCTCTCTCTCTCTCTCTCTCTCTCTCTCTCTCTCTCTCTCTCTCTCTCTCTCTCTCTCTCTCCTGCCTTTTACAGGAACGAGCTAAAGCCATTAAGAAACATCCCCTAACTACGGCCGAGGGATTTAGCCAATCGACCCCTAGGTGTCGCTAATGAGGCCGCCTTCAGTTCCCGGGGACCTCCATCGCCCTGGAATGAATCGTGAGGGAGTCTCCTCGAGAGACGCCTCTTATTCCCTTATCGCATCTCATCGCTGGAATGACAGTATAACTCATCTTTGAGACCCCTCTCCGAAGTCATTAGCGCCGGGGGGGAGAAGGAGGAGGAGGGCGAGGGCGCCGCGCTGGATCAGGAAGCTGGTCAACAGAAGCGTCATTAAATAAGACCGTTCGGCCCCCACCGTTGGTACGGATCACATATATCTGATGGGACACACACACACACACACCACCCGAGAACCGGCACTGAGATTGTTCCCATACCTTTCTTGAGGGAGGCCTCCCCGAAGGCAGAGGGTCGTCCCTCAAACCTCACAGTTGTGGCGTTCCGGAGAGACTGTATGGTGCCTCCCCATTACCCTGAGGTACACCATCTCTAAAACGAGACCGACTCGTCCATAGGCCGTCCCCCTGGGGGAGTGTTGACACCATATAGACCACTGGATTAATCCTCAGAATATATTGTTTATATATCCCCAAGAATATATGCTACCCGATAAGTAAACTTTTTTTTTTTAACCCAGTCGGAACCATCTACAGACACGCGAGGGAAAGCCTTCCTTACATTTTCACTTCTCTTATTTCGTTTGTTATCTCTTCCCTTCCCTCTTAGTGTTTCCCTCCCATCCCTCCTGCTTTTCCAGGGGACGACCTGACAGGTGCGGCCGGAGTCGAGGGGTCCCCCTGCTGACTTGGGTAGGTTGGAAGGAGGAGGAGGTGAGGTGGTGGGGGAGTGGTGGGAGGAGGGAGGAAGATGGTCTGCTTAAGGTGCAAATGATTATGAAGACGAATACCGGCGCTCGGTGTGTCTCCGCTTGTTGCGGTGGGCCTGGCCCTGTCCTGCGCCTCTGCACTATTACTCACTGTGCTACCAAGTGGGTGGGGATAGGGAGGAGGAGGTGAGGGACCTGGGGGCACTAGGCGGACCTGAGGATGCTCAGGGACGTAGGAGTCTTGGAATACCTAGGAGCAAAAGGAGGTGCTGGGGTACGTGTGGCGGTGGTGGTGGCGCCGTGGACGTAAGGCAAGGGTGGGTGGAGGGAGATCACAGGCATTTTTGATGATGGGGGACCCCGAGGACGAGATGAGAGAGGAGTCCACGAGTTATTGGAGGGACTCTCAAGAATTACCGGGAGATACTGCAAGAGTTACTGTTAATGGTCTGGGGAGGAGGAGGAGAGAAAATTAGAGGCACGTCTTTATGAAGTTCATAAAAGCTGTGGACGGGCGTAGACAAGTGTTTGTGCAGTCCATGAGGTATTTTTCCCCTCGTGTCATTTGCATACTCTCGTACTTGACAGTGAAAGGAGAGTTAAACGTTACTTCAAGTAAACGCTAATCACTGTGTCTCTGTGCGGAGTCGGGCGCACGTAGCGTGGTTAGAGAGTGCGTGTGACGGAGAGGACGCCGCTTGCTCTGAGCGTCTGCGGACTGTGTCATCAACAGCCCGGGATGTGCAGCTGATGTATACCAGTCGGGCGCTAAAATATGGGTCTTGAACCAGCCGGACGAGGCCTAGCCTCTATGAGTTTTGTTCAGCCAACCGTATGGCCGAAAGATACATATTCTTGCTCTTTCGATTGACGATTAATCTACTTAATTCACGACTTTTACCAGTTAATGAAAGGGTGTCTTTATGATGTACGACGGGCGGCCGAGTAGAGAGGTCCTCCCAATCTCAGCGTGGCAAGTCCCGCCGGGGGATGATGACGTGAGCTGCCGTCATTGTTGTCTGGTCCGGGCGGGGACGGTGGCATGGCTTGTGAGGGTCGGGGGCACGCCGAGTGTGAGTTTGTGAGGACAGGGGGAGGACGTGGTGTGAGTCGTGAGGCATGATGAGGCGGCGGTGGTGGTGTGGGAGATAGGGGACTCGTTCGGTGTTAGCAGCAGTGTGGGAGGTGTGGGGAAGTCGAGTGGCGACGTCAAAGCGTTGTACGGGGGTGGGTAAGGGAGGGTTGACAGGCGAGGATCCACCATGAGATTGTGTCATGGCTACGTCTCTGCTCCTCGCTGCTGCCCTCACTACCTGCGAGTGTCATGCAGACTGGAAAACTGATGCTTTATATTGCCTCTGTATACCCAAGTACGATCCGCATGTTTTCTTTGTTTCCCCTTTGTAAAGTCCAGTCATCTACGACGCCTATTAATTACAGTCTGGCTTAACCTTGGGTGAAGTGACTAAGGGTGAGGTTATCATATATTTTTTCCTCCCCCTCGCCTCCCAGAGTGTGAAGTGTTGTACCTTGTGTGATTCCCGCAGCTGGTCTGAACCTTTCCAGGAAGACGATTGTCAGGGACCACCTGACGTGGCCGGGATTCCTCTCTCTCTCTCTCTCTCTCTCTCTCTCTCTCTCTCTCTCTCTCTCTCTCTCTCTCTCTCTCTCTCTCTCTCTCTCTCTCTCTCCCAGCAGCCATCATCAGCCCACCTAGTGTTGCTTGTCCGAATTGCGATGTCCGAGATTAGTCGCGATGTGATTATAAGCATTCTAATGGCTGTATAGATGTCAATGGTGTGGTTTGCTCTCCCTACCACACCACACCACACTACCCCCCGTACCTTAACGACGCCATCAGACCCTGGGCTGCCTAGTTAAGAGCCGCGGTAAGCGACAGGTCATGGCTCGGCGGTTGAGAACCTCCCCCTAACAGACCCCGACCTGCTAACATGACGCTGACTGCTGCCCACCACAGACCCCCAGCACTTAGGCTGCCCACCACAGAGACCCTCAGCTTCTGGGCTGCCCACCACAGAGACCCCCAGCTACTGGGCTGCCCACCACAGAGAACCTCAGCTTCTGGGCTGCCCACCACAGAGCTCCAGCTCCTGATCAGCCCACCACAGAGACCCCCAGCTCCTGGGCTGCCCACCACAGAGCCTGGCTGCCCAGTAGCCCGTCACTCCATCAACATCGGCAGCGGCGGTCCTCACGAAATAGGTCTCGAGTAGCCTTTGTTTATACTGTTTCTACCAGGTGCCAACCGGGCCGCTAGACTGTGGCAACCGTACCAGGAAACACACGGGACATCAACCCTTCCGCTCCCAGTAATTAAGTGTTGTTACGGTGCGGCGATGTGTAGCGGGATCCGCCCTGGGTGTCGACGATGACGCAACAGGTTGGAGATGATGACAGAGTTACCATGCACTCACGGACGCCGATTATCCCGCGAAATATAAAGATTTTATCGTTATTTATGGCCAGATCTCGGGTGGGAGGGGGGGAGTGTTTGCCCAGATTATTAGTATAGTTATGTTGAATATATGACCACTAAAATAAAAGTTCTCAGTCACTAGATAAAGAAAAATGAAAGAGATTACAGAAAATCTCGAGGCCTTGGTAAAGCTGGCTGTGGGTTGATGGGAGGCGGCGGGAGGGAGGAGGGAGGAGGAGGCTGCCTTGGCGGAGCGCGCGGCCGGCCGGCAGTTGACCATAGCCTCTCCACCAGCACGGCCAGGGAATCCCACACCTCCTCCGCCGACGTCATCCCGCGCCGCATCCATCACTCGGTCACCACTGGTGCATGGACACACGCCCCCCCCCCCCCACTGCAGATGCTTCCTCGACATCGGGAGACATTAGGAAAGGGGAGGGGGTCAGAGGTCATTCCACTGGGGGGAGGGGGAGGGGGAAGTAAGCTAACAGCCATTGATGGTTGTACAGTAGTTTATTGTGGCGGTAAAATGACCACAGGGTGTCGGAGGCTGGGTTTGGTGGAGGCTAGGAGGAGGAGGAGCCGCCGCCATGGACATGGTCACAGATGTATAACACTTGCAGTTTCGTATGTGGCAACTTTATAAACGGCCACGACGCCGGCAGTATGGATCGGGCGTTGCCGTAGCTCTTCGAGTGGCAGGGGCGGGCGCGCGACCGACACTTCCTGAACACAGGTCTGTGCAACTGAGCGATGCCACCACCGCCGCCTCCATGACCTTGGAGACGTGAGCACTTCACATGCCGGCCACAGCCTGAGCCTCCCCCTTGCTTCTCTGCCTCTCCGACAACACCACCACCAACTCCAACAACAGCGCCACCGCTTTCGCCCTCACCTTCACCCCCATTTAGCATTTAGAAGATGATCTAATTTCATACATTTATTATTTTCCTATTCAATTGTTTTTTCAATCTTCCCTTTTCCCCCTTCCCCACTATAACTACTTTACTGCTGTTCGCATACTACTGCTACTTACCTCTGCCACTACTGTTACCACTATTACTACTACTGCTTCTACTACTGATGATAATGATAATACTATTACGGTTGTACTACCACTACTACTACCACCACTACTACTACTACTACTACTACTACTACCATTACTACTACTACTACTACTACTACTACTACTACTACTACTACTAACCATTACTACTACTACTACTACTACTACTACTACTACTACTAAAAAAAAAAAAAAAACCCCCCCCCCCCCCCCACTACTACGCCCTCACCTCACCCCCATTTATCATTTAGAAGATGATCTAATTTCATACATTTATATTTTCCTATTCAATTGTTTTTTCAATCTCCCTATTTCCCCCTTCCCCACTATAACTACTTTACTGCTGTTCGCATACTACTGCTACTACCTCTGCCACTACGTTACCACTATTACTACTACTGCTTCTACTACTGATGATAATATATACTATTACGTTGTACTACTACTACTACTACTACCACTACTACTACACTACTACTACTACTACTACTACTACCATTACTACTACTACTACTACTACTACTACTACTACTACTACTACTACTACCACTACTACTACTACTACTACTACCACTACTACTACTACTACTACTACTACTACTACTACTACTACTACCACTACTACTACTATTACTACCACCACTACTACTACTGCCACCACCACTACTACTACTCCTACTACTACTACTACTACTACTACTACTACTACTACTACTACCACTACTACTACTGCCACCACCACTACTACTACTCCTACTCCTACTACTACTACTACTACTACTACTACTACTACTACTACTACTACTGCTCTTGGCATTTACCGCTGGTCCTGTGGGTGGGACACGGGAGCGTCTGTCTACCTGTAGAATAGACGGAGGCAGCCGTCACTACCCGTCATTCAGACCGTCAGAACCCCCCCCCCCCCCATCGCACGTCACCTGTGAGTAGAGGCTTCCTGTGGCACACACACACACACACACACACACACACACACACACACACACACGTGGTTACATCCATTTTCAGAAAGCAAACACACTCTTGTATACACAAGGGACCTATGGGTCGCAGGCCGCACCCTTCCTATGGACGCACTCCAACCTATACAAACACACTTCAGCCGCCACCACCACCACCACCTTACCCCATAGTCCCTCGCACTTCACCCCTGTTCGTGTACACTTTTGACCCTTTTGGACATGGGCATATATATATTTTTACACACACACACACACACACACACACACACACACACACACACAACTTTAGACGTATCTA
This sequence comes from Panulirus ornatus, assembly GCF_036320965.1. Classification (NCBI taxonomy): domain Eukaryota; kingdom Metazoa; phylum Arthropoda; class Malacostraca; order Decapoda; family Palinuridae; genus Panulirus; species Panulirus ornatus. The sequence continues at coordinate 6,608,701 of NC_092290.1, read as the reverse complement.
ATATTGGTATTATTACTCTCTCTCTCTCTCTCTCTCTCTCTCTCTCTCTCTCTCTCTCTCTCTCTCTCTCTCTCTCTCTCTGGAGGTTGTGGTCAGGGATGCACGGTAATAGGATACCCGCTGGTGTCATAACCACAACACTGATGGACCGTCCACCGCGCGGTGCGCGCACGGCCGTCGCTCGCTCGCTCGCTCGCTCAGCAGTTAATGCTGCTCGCTAGGCTTGAGAGGTCCTGGGTCACGGCGGGGTATGCTGACCCCGAGGGGAGGTATGAGGTATACTATATGCTAACCATAGAAGAAGAGGTATGCTAGCCGCAGAGACATATGCTGACCGAAGTACCCCACCAAAGAGGATAGACATTCGTATGTGGGCGAGGGAGAGATGGAATGGTAGTGTAAGCAGTGTGGAGAAACGAGTTAGGGGAATGTGGTGGGAGGGGGGAGGGAAGCATGGTAGGTAGGGAGGAGGAGTGCGCCCTGGTAGCTAACCTGGCAGGGGTATGCGAGCGAGGAAAGATATGCTAACTAGGGCAGGAGATATGCTAATATAGGAAAATATGTTAAACAGGCAAAATAACGCTGACCTAGGTTAGGGTAAGCACGTTTGTCCAGGAAGATGAACTTCGCAAGGCGGGTGTGGTATGCGGACACCAGGGCAAGGGGTATAACAGTATGCTAAGCAATTAAATGGTATACATCTATCACATCTATCAAGGGTGACCCTTACGCACACCTCGGGAGGTCAGTATGATCATAACAGTCGGGTTGGACGTGAGTAAGAGGGGTCCGGTTTAAGCCACGTCCTTCTTAATGTGAGCGGTCGCCCTTCCCTCCAACACGACGGTGGTCGATGTGACAGACGATGGGAGAGGCGTAAGGGAGAAGGGCAGGGAAGGACGAAGGGATAAGACAGTGGGTTCATAGTGGAGGCAGAGGATCCAACCCAGGACCCTGGCAGTCGTTGAGGAGGTGCTGGATGACTGTAGCCCTGGTTGGCCCTGCTTGATCTTTTTGGGGGGGGGGGGGCTAGACACCCCTCCCTCCTTGGGGGGGCGGCTTGACACCCACCCCTCCTCCCCCTGCAGCGCCTTCTGCTGCTGCTCCTGCTGCTGCTGCTGGTACTACTACTTCCGCGACCCCGCCTCCTCATGGAGGGCGACGTTGCGGCCACCATCAGCCAGGCGGCTAGTTCGAGGCTTGTGTCGTAAGGGGGCGCGGAGGAGGAGGCGGCTAATTACCGTGGTCACGGTAGGGAATTCCCACCGACGTAATGGTGTCATTGTTATGTATGGGTGAGGAGAGGAGAGGGGAGGAGGGAGGAGGTTGACCGCCAACACCTGAACACATGGTAAAGATGGACTCAAGTTCCTTTTGTTCCATCATGTATGTGCGGTGCCAGGGCTGGGCTTGCTAGGCCACCGCACCAATCGCTCCGTCATGTCTGTGTTGGGCTTTCTACCTTTGTACCTGCAGGTCATGCCTCGTACCCTTATACCTGCAGTTATGCCTCTTACCCTTATACCGCCAGGTAATGCCTCGTGCCCTTATACCGGAATGTCATGCCCTTCACTGTCAACTTTTGCCTTTCACCCTTATACCTATACGTACAACTGTAAGAACAGTATGTCGCATACTAACGCGTTTTGCCTTATACCCTACACGTGTACCTCATCCCGCCATGGTATACGTTCCCTTGAGTGTCATATATTACTGTTGTTTGCTCAAGTAGCAATACGCGTGTAGTATACCGCTACGGTTTACATTACGCCCAAACCATGTGTCATGCACCAGTTTGGTTTACCCCATGTCTAACCCACGTGCCATATAGCGCAACGGTGTACCTCATCCTCACCTTCGTTTGGTTTACCTCCTACCGCTTTGGTTTACTCTTTAAACCCCCCTCCCCTCCCCCCCCCCCCTTTGTGTAAACCTCTCCCTTATCTTAATTCGCGGTAAAAATGTCCTTTTCATTCCACTTACGTGTTATCTGACCGAGCTTTTGTTCCCGTGTTAATGCTGCCATTGTCCTCTTTGGTATACCCTCCCTCCCTCCCTCCTACTCCTCCTCCTCCTCCTACTACTACCCCCCCCCCACCACCCCACCCCGACTCCCTCGTGGTAAACCCTCACACACACACACACACCACACCACCCTCCTCCCCCCCCTCCCCCACTCCTCCTTATCTTATCGCGCCCACTTTGTGCTATCTTGTGGCCACTTTCGCCTTATCTAGAATTACCCGGGATGATTTCATGAGCTGCCATTACGCTATCTCGAGCCCTGCTTGTGTGATTATTAAATATCTCCTTTGTTCTCTCTCTCTCTCTCTCTCTCTCTCTCTCTCTCTCTCTCTCTCTCTCTCTCTCTCTCTCTCTCTCTCTCTCTCTCTCGAAGAGACAGGATCTGTTCGAGTTTCCAGTGAATACTTTTGGAACACATCGAACACACATATCAACCCCAAAAATTCGCGGGAGAAAGAGATGGTCAGGTTATATTGGAGCAAGGACGGGAATACTCAAATGAAACCTTCATGAATGGTATATGAAAAAGACAAATGTTTCGGACGAACGCGGCGCGTCACAGAGTGAACACAGCGGCGGATAGGGAAGAAGTATTTCTGATTCACGGAGGATATAGCATCGGAGCGCCACTGCGCGGTTGCTGGCGCCTTACCCTGAGGCACAATGTGGTCGTAATTACTCGCAAGTTGGTTGAATCCTCTCTCTCTCTTTCTCTCTCTCTCTCTCTCTCTTCTCTCTCTCTCTCTCTCTCTCTCTCTCTCTCTCTCTCTCTCTCTCTCTCTCTCTCTCTCTCTCTCTCCATCTATCTATCTATCTATCTATCTATCTATCTATCTGTCTGTCTTTCTAGAGAGAGAGAGAGAGAGAGATGAATATGGACGGTTTTTAGGAGAGGGGGTCGGTCGGTCTTGCGAATGTGGCCCAGGTGGGGACCGTCAGCGTGGTGGCTGACAGAGAGTTGACGGCAGGGCTGGGAGGACAAGCATGATTTATATCCTAGCCTGACGCAGGGATGCGCGGAATGTTAACTATATATCCCTCCTGGAGGAGGAGGAGGAGGACGGCTGTGCGGTGGTGAGGAGGTGGGTTGAAGGGGCAGCAGCTCCCAGCGGCCTTTCTACCTTCCTTGTCTACTTTTCTTACACGATTTACCAACGAGAGGACAAGACGGATGGCCAGATGGTTCAGGAAAGATGGTCGTGTGGCGAGCAGGCGGGTAGGGTCACGGTCGTGTGGGGGAGCAGATGGTGAGGTCACGGTCTGCTGGGGAGCAGATGGTGAGGTCACGGTCTATCGGGGAGCAGATGATGAGATCACAGCCTGTTGGAGAGCAGATGGTGAGGTCACAGCCTGTTGGAGAGCAGATGGTGAGGTCACAGCCTGTTGGAGAGCAGATGGTGAGGTCATGGTCTACTGGAGAGCAGATGGTGAGGTCACGGTCTGCTGGAGAGCAGATGGTGAGGTCACGGTCTGTCGGGGAGCAGATGGTGAGGTCACGGTCTGCTGGAGAGCAGATGGTGAGGTCACGGTCTACTGGAGAGCAGATGGTGAGGTCACGGTCGCGTGGGAAGGAGGAGGAGGAGGAGGTGAGGAGGTACGCCGCTCCGTGTGTCGTTAACCGCCCGCGTCCCTCCTGCGTCTGCGGTGCGACTGGACTCACCAGAGTGGGGGGCGGCGCGGCCCGGCAGCAGCCGCATGCGCTGCCCTGCGGTCCGCGGACGTCGCCCTAGTGCCAAATAAGCGGACACCAATCGTTGTCCCTCTTCATTATGATTGCTTGGGCAGAGACGAGTACATGGCACGCAAATTGGCACGCTCGACAACAAACAGGACCGTCCGCCCGTTGGATTGATGGACCTTCTCTTTAATTTTAATATTGACAAATGTTTTCACTATCTCACGGTCACAGGGAGAGGCCAGGAGACGCGGGGCATAACCGTTTGTCTCCAAGCGGGTTTTTATTTTTATTTTTGTTTTGCTCTCTCTCTCTCTCTCTCTCTCTCTCTCTCTCTCTCTCTCTCTCTCTCTCTCTCTCTCTCTCTCTCTCTCTCTCTCTCTCTCTCTCTCTCGTCTTCGCTCGGGGGTCACGTTCATCCAGAGTGAGTCGTACGGTGATCATTAGCGGGTGAAGTGTCTGGACACGACAGCACGACCCCCGTCACCTCCACGTTTACGAGTCGCTGGAGTACGAGACGACACGGTGGTGCGCCCCCTCTCTCCCTCCCTCTCTCCCTCAAGTGGTGTTGTGGCCGAGGCTCGTTCTGTCGTGCCCCAGGGTCGTGTTCTCGAGCTCAAGGTCCTCCTCCCGAAGGGAAGGAAAGCTGCTGTTGTCGTTGTAAGAATCCAGCCCACTTGGCCACCTGGCGTACGGGGGGGAAGTGACTGGCGAACCGAAGTCCCAGCGTCGGACCTGCGTTTTTGCCTGTTGTGGTTCGTCAGGTCTCCCCCCACCCGGAGTTGAGGAACTTCATAGCCCCGTTCCCTGCAGGAGGGGAGGGTGTAAGGCACGTATTATGTCTTCGCGCTCAATGTGAACGCAATGTCGGCTCGTTGACCACACCAGCATCGGAAGCTGTTTATGCAGATGTGTGTGTGTGTGTGTGTGTGTGTGTGTAGCAGAGGGTGTTACCTTCTGTGCGAAGAACACTGAGGACCTTCTTAAGTAACCCACATGTTACGCAGTCCCTTCCCTGATTTTTGCCGTGTGTAAGCAGACTTGTTCAAAGTGCCCCCAGCCTCGTAGTTCCCTGTTCATATATATCATCCTCCGGTCTGGGAGTGGTTTTTTTTTTCTTCTTCTTCTTCTTCTTCTTCTTCTTCTTCTTCTTCTTCTTCTTCTTCTTCTCAAGAGTTCCAGAACTGGTCTATTGAGGTATGGTCGGCTCAGGGAGTTCATTTTATTAAGGAGTCGATAGCTGGGGGGAGACAGCCACCTGATGTCCAATTAAGAAGTCCGTAATATTGATCTCCGATGATGAGATAATGATGCCTAATGATGTCTCTTCTTGTGTATGACATTTAATCTTTGTGATCTGATGCCTCACTTACAGACTGTCACTTGTCCTACATTAATTATCTCTTTGGTTGGTTGGGTCTCTCTCTCTCTCTCTCTCTCTCTCTCTCTCTCTCTCTCTCTCTCTCTCTCTCTCTCTCTCTCTCTCTCTCTCTCTCTCTCTCTCTAAGTACTGCCCACCCCGACACCTCCTTAATTCACTGTGGTCATTTTGTGTGTGACTGGAGACTCCACACGCGCTGATTGGAGGCTCTGCGCTCTCCTGATGATCCTTAATTTTTCTATTTGATGATGGAGGCTTTGTTAGAAGTCACTGATAGTCCTGATAAATTCTTTACCGAACTGCCCCAGCGGAGGGTTGTCGCATACCTGCTTCCCTGAGCATACATCCCTCAGTGGGTCTTTTAATTACTTTCCCTCAGTATATTGTTGATGACCTACGCTAATTACCTGGCTCCGTCAGGACACTAAACTACTTCTTCAGTAGGGCACGTGCACTTGCCTGGCTCTCTCAGCAGGGCCCCAAACTACTTCCCCTCATTAGATCACTAACACATGCCTTATTCCCTCAGCAGGTCACTAACACATGCCTTATTCCCCTCAGCAGGTCACTAACACATGCCTTATTCCCTCAGCAGGTCACTAACACATGCCTATTTCCCTCAGCAGGTCACTAACACATGCCTATCTCCCTCAGCAGGTCACTAACACATGCCTATTTCCCTCAGCAGGTTACTTATCTACTTTCCCTGAGCGGATGAGTTACTCCCCATGATAGTAGATGACTTGTCGCCTTTGTTCATGCCCTTACCTGCCGCCCCTGGCTGGCCTAGTACTTGAATATTACCCTCCTGAAGGCGAAACACAGGGTGCATTTAGCCTCTTGAACTTAACGTCTCCCATGTTGCTTACCATTATTCCTCCCTTGTGGTGTTGTGAGTAGCCATGTGTTCTTGTTGTTGTCACGTGTTGTACTGTGTGCTGTAGCCGGCGTGGTGAACCAGGTCAGTGAAGCAGGTCTCCCTTCTGCCGCAGGTCCAGCACTACATCCTGGTGGTGCAGGCGCAGGACACGGGCCGCCCCTCCCTCTCCTCCACCGTCACCGTCTACTTCAACGTGCAGGACCTGAACGACAACGCCCCCATCTTCGACCCGATGAGCTACTCGGACGAGGTCTTCGAGAACATCACCGTCGGCTCCTCCGTCCTCTCCGTCTCCGCCACCGACCAAGACTCCGGTAAGTTGAGCTGGGGAAGGGATGAGGCGGGCCTCCAGAGATACGAGTAAGGGGATGGTGTGTAGAGGAAAAGAGGGAAGGGATGGTGTGTAGAGGAAGAGAAGAGGGAGCGGATGATGTGTAGAGGAAGAGAGGAGGGAGCGGTTGGTGTGTAGGGGAAGAGAGGGAGGGGATGATGTGTAGGGGAAGAGAGGGAGGGGATGGTGTGTAGGGGAAGAGAGGAGGGAGCGGATGATGTGTAGAGGAAGAGAGGAGGGAGTAGATGGTGTGTAGGGAAAGAGAGGGAGGGGATGGTGTGTGTAGGAGAAGAGAGGAGGGAGAGGGAGGAGGGGATGGGTTGAGTGGCGCGTCAGAAAGCTGGAGTAAAGAAGACGAGACAGAATTAGTGGCGTTACGTGCAGCCATCACACATGGCTGGAGAATGTCGCCCCGCCGCACGTCGCATTATAATGCTACTCTGGGGGGGGAAGGGGAGAAGGGGGACGCGGGGCGGCGCCGCTGGGCCCTGACATGCGCCCCAGTATGTTGGACGAGGAATGGGAAGATGGCCACAGTAAAGTTGGAGGAGTGACAGCCACGGATAGCTTGTGGGGGAGGGAGGGACGGGTGAAATGATCTCAACAAATATTTAAGATGGTTTGAGGAAGTGTGGCAACGCCTTCAAGGACGACGTACGGTACGTGCCCTGAGTACGACTAGACCTTCCTTGTGCACGACTAGACCTTCCTTGAGTACGACTAGACTCTCCTTAAGTACAACTAGACCTTCCTTCAGTACGACTAGACCCTCCTTGAGTACGACTAGACCCTCCTTAAGTACGACTAGACCTTTCCTTGTGTACGACTCGACCTTCCTTCAGTACGATTGGCCCCTCCTTCAGTACGACGGTATCTTCCGTCGACACGACTGTACCTGTCTCGAGTGTGACGACGGTACCTCCCTTGAGTGCCACAGTACCTGCCTTGAGTATCACGGTACCTCCCTCGAGTACCACGGGACGATCCTTGGTTAGGAAGGGCATGCCTTTGACCCAAGGTTTTCAAGGGCCGTGTCAAAGGTTCGCATCGCGCTACCCAAAGGGTCGTACCGTCGTGCCCAAAGGGTCGTTCCGTCGTCCCCAAGGGGTCGTGCTGTCGTCCCCAAGGGGTCAAGTACTTCTGTGGTGTGTAATGTCAGGAAAAATTATTCGCATGTCGCCTCTCCTTTTCGGGATGAGATTCTGCAGTGCTGAGTTTGGGTATTATATATGCAAGACCGTACGAAGGTTGTGTAAGGTAATTAGGACCTGCAAGGCTCTGTTTGTGTGTGTGTGTGTGTGTGTGTGTGTGTGTGTGTGTGTGTGTGTGTGTGTGTGTGTGTGTGTGTGTGTGTGTGTGTGTGTGTGTGTGTGTGTGTTGATACAGATGACTGGGTTCAGGAGGCGGACGCCCCTGGCTCCCCTTCTCTGCCCACCAGTACACACACACACACACACACACACACACACACACACACACACACACACACACACACGCAGCTCTACCAGTCCACCTCACACTGTTCCCCCGTAGACTTTCAGGGCATTTTATCGACTAACCCCTAAGGGTGAATGAACAGGTGGGATGTACTGTGGACTGACTGCCACAACCAGGATTCGAACCTATGCACTTGACCTTAGTGCGGCGTTCTCCACAGCACTTTGGATTTGTAATATGCTCTTAGATTTTCAGCTCCCAGTTGGCGTTCAGACGTCTGGAAAAGTCATTCTCCCTTCCAGGGGGGTTTTCTTTCACTCTCCATTCCAGTTCGTGTGTCTGTCATTCCTTTTTTCAGACTATAATCCCTGTCGCCTCAGAGACTCGACATTCCCTCTTGAGGACATAACCTGGGAGGGAGGTGGGTGTCTGGGGTCTATAAGTTCCCCAGCAGGGACGTGTATATCACTCACATGGGAGAAGCCAGCAGCGACCAGGCCTCCGTCAGGAGCCTTGCGGCAGGTTCTTCTTGCTTACCCACCTGGAGTATCGTTGTCCTGTGTGCTACATTCCTCCTTCTCCTCCTCTGATTAATGGAAGATGAATAGTACACAGAAGTCCCCAGACATTGACGACCAGAGTTCCATTCCTCTCATCCTCCACCTCTCAGCCGAGCATAGTATCATAATCTATATATCTTCGTTTTCCCATATAGCTTATATGATATATTGGTCATATAAAGCAACATGGCCATATACCATTTAGGAGGGGATTACATTGCTGTGGGAAAACTGTTCCTATGCTAATGATATTGTTCAGTCCTTAATTCGGTTACATTCGGGGAAACATGTATGTTGTGAATGTTCTTTATTTCCCCCACATTAAGTCATTAGCCATTAATGTGTAGTGAATGTGACGTAGATAGTACCAGGTGTCAGTTTATATGTATGTGTAAGGATAATTGTGCTTGATTCCTTGAATGCGACGATACGTTTCTTCAACGCGATTGCGCGACCGTTCGGTATGATGTCACGGTATGCGACCTGACCCTTAAGTGTCGGGGTCGAGAGGCCGTGCCATCATCCCCAAGGGTCGTCGTGTCGTGCTCGAGGGGGTAACGTACCGTCGCGTCTATAAGGAATGTACCATGGTCGTCGAGAGGTTTGTAATTGACCCGGTGACGTACAGAAATAATGATGTTGTGTGTTGGTGTTGCAGGGTTGAACGGGAGGCTAGTGTACAGCATCTCGGGCGGGGACGAGAAGCAGCAGTTCAGCATTAGCGCCAACGGCACCATCTACACCAAGGCTCCCCTGGACCGCGAAGACCAGAGCTTTTACAATCTGGTGGTGCGCGCCTCCGACATGGCCGAGCCGCCTCTCGCCCGCCTCTCCTCCACCGTGCAGGTAACGACTCCAGCGTTCCTCACCTCCCTACTTCCTTTAGTTCTTTCCTCACTTCTGCTGCAGTACCCACACCAAGGCGTCTCCAGACGCCTCTTTACCCCCACACCAACACCATCACATACCCCAATCTCTCTGCAGCGCCACAGGTCCTCCTCCCGTACCGCCGCGCCTCCCTCCCTGTAATACGACACCTCCTTACGACCACACCTCCTCCTCCTCCTACTCCTCCCTCGTACCACTGCACCTTGTCCGCCGTACCACTCACTACACAAACCCCCCTCCCTCCCGTACAACCACGCCTCCTCCGCCTCCCCTGTACCACTCACTACACCAACCTCCCGTACAACTACACCTCTTTCCCCCGCACCACTCACTACACCAACCCCCTGCACAACCCCACCACCACCTCCTCCTCCTCCTCCTCCTCCTCCCCCGTACCAGCACACCTTGTCTGCCGTACCACCGCACCTCCTCTCCCCACACTCACATGTATGTACCCACACCCACTCTTGTGGAACTTTTGCCCGGCCCAGGGACATGTACCCAGCCCCACACGCCTTCATTGACTCACAGCTGTCTCGCATTTTTCGAATAAATAAACATGGAGGGAACTCATGAATTTCTATTGTCGTAATCTTTCGACACTCTCCCTCGAACGTCGTCCTTGCCTCCTGAACGCCGTGATCTTTCGACACTCTCCCTCGAACGTCGTCCTTGAGTCCTGAACGTTGGGGATGTCATCCACGACACAATCAAACTGTTGCTATTCGCTCTCCGCAGGTTTGTGTTTGTTATTATCATGTGGGTTTTCAATAAGGAAGTCAACATCAGGAATTACAGGATGTTCAGTGAGAATATTCATTTTTCGGTTTTCAGTCATAAGGAATGTGTTTAGGGCAGGAATTTCTAGGTTTGTGTGTGTGTGTGTGTGTGTGTGTGTGTGTGTAGAGGGAATGAATGTGTAGGTGTGCATGCGTAGGGCAGGGGTTTGTATGTATATGTGTTTATGTGTAGGGCAGGAGTTTGTATGTGTGTGTGTGTGTGTGTGTGTGTGTGTGTGTGTGTGACAGGAGTATGTATGTGTGTATATGTGTAGGGCAGGAGTATGTATGAGAGTAAGGCAGGAAGGCCTGGGCGTGTGTGTAGAGCAGGATTGTGCATGTTTAATGTGCGTAGGGCGGGAGCTTGTATTTGTATGTGTATGTGTGTGTGTGTAGGGCAGGAGTATATTGGCAAGGAGAGAGTGTAAGTATGTGTTTTAGGGCAAGGGAGAGAAGGTGGGTGTAGAGGTAGTCCCTCCGTGCCTCTTGGTTCTTATAATCACTATATTAACCCGGCCGCACAGGTGTGGCGTAGGCAAGAGACACTGGCTGCGCTGCAAAGGCGCCAAGCCAAGGGGCGAGGCCACGTAACCCTCACTGCCCCACGGATTGTCCCCACGCAGGATCCGATGGGGGTAAAGAGGATGTTATATGTCATGGGCGTGCGTTAATGGCTAAACGGGACCAGTAATCGCACAACGAGTGGGGGGAGGTTGGTTGGTTGGTTGGTTGGGGGGCGCGCGGGGGCGCATTAATGGCGCAACGAGTTTGACCGGTAACGAGTGTGGTAACCGTTTAACGAGTCTCTGACTCGTATAACGAGTTCTGCAGCAGAGGGGTTTATTATGGGTTTACATGAAGCGTTTTTTTTTTTTTTTTGCGTTTATACCAAAGAACTGTACAGTAATGGAGCACATTATGTGTACAGCGATGGACTGGTGAGTGTACGTCAGACAGCAACGCGAGTGTGCCTCCCTATGTACCAACAGGTGTTCAATGAGGGATTAACGAGTGGACAGCTGTTACAGACAGTTGGTAGTAGTAATACATGTGTGATGAGGAGGAGGAGGGAGAGAGAGAGAGAGAGAGAGAGAGAGAGAGAGAGAGAGAGAGAGAGAGAGAGAGAGAGAGAGCTGCGGTTTACCACACACACACACACACACACACACACACACACACACACACCCCAGCGTCATCAGGTAAACCCACTACGTAAACCCACCTTGAACACAAAAAAACAAACCCAGCCCGAGTTTTATACTGTGGTGACTGTTCCCCCCCCCCCCCCTGGGCTGGTGGCTCTTTTATGGTGTGCTTCCACAAGCAAGCACACGCCCCCCCACCCCACACACACCCCCCACAGAAAACCAGTGATTTTCTTTTCTCTCTCTCTCTCTTTTTTTTTTTAGGAGGGGCGTAGCAAGCAAGGAAGGTCCGGGAAGAGAAAAAGTGATTAATCTCTCGCTGGTAATGAGTAATTAAGTTATGTTTTGCAGACTGTGTTTCGTGGGCGAGGCCCATAGATACGTCATACATTCGGCAACAGACGTGTTTGTTCAGAAGGCAACAGATGTGTTTGTTCAAAAGGCAACAGACGTGTTTGTTCAAAGGGCAACAGACGTGTTTGTTCAAAAGGCAACAGACGTGTTTGTTCAAAAGGCAACAGACGTGTTTGTTCAAAAGGCAACAGACGTGTTTGTTCAAAAGGCAAAAGACGTGTTTGTTCAAAAGGCAAAATCTTTGTTCAAAAGAATTTAGTATTTCTTTTACGACCCTTAATCACGATGGTACGACCCTTGACGACCCTTCGGGATTATGATGATGGCCTTGGCCCCTTTCCTCCCCCCAGGCCCTTTTAAGGGTCTTGCTTAAAAAAAGGGGATACAGTGGGAGGAATCCAAATCCACATTGGACTGTGAGAACCGGAGGCTCCGTCAGAGCCAGCCGGGGTCATATGAGCTCCCCTACTTGACCACAGACCCTCGCTTGACTCCCCGGCAGGAGGAGGAGGCTGTCGTGGGAAGGGTGTGTGTGTGTGTGTGTGTGTAGAAGGGGGGGGGGGGTCAAGAGAGGAGGATACGTCTTTGAAAAAAAAAAAATAACTTAGCATTCTTCTGTTCCATTTCGTAGCGTACTTGAGCCATCTCTCTCTCTCTCTCTCTCTCTCTCTCTCTCTCTCTCTCTCTCTCTCTCTCTCTCTCTCTCTCTCTCTCTCTCTCTTACACGGGGTGGGGGGGGGCACACTTACTCCCCTAAAACCAAAGTTAACAAGAGCAGCGCCGATCCGCTACCACAGCCATCGCGACAGACGCTTTATTTGAGTACCATTATCATCATTAATTTCCCAGGGATCTCATCACTCGCAAGGGGCGAATAAATCAACACGCCGAGTCAAAAGGGTGACTACAAAACACTGTGAAATTTTGATCCAGCCTTAATGGTCTCTCGTAATCAAATGTCGACGAAGCTTTATGGCTGGAGGGTTGCCACACGTCGCCGGGCGAAACCCACCCCGCCGGGCCGTGACAGAGCTACACTCTCCGGCTCGTTAAGGTCCGTTTTGTCGGCCCCCGCATCTGGCCGGTCGCTCTTAGGCCATGAGGGCTTTTTTTGCCCCCTCTTAACAAAGGACGGACCCAATTATAATCCGATGTACAAGGGTGCAATGAGTTAGAAAAAAAAATATGGCTACAATGCATTCTTTTTCAAGTTTAGGGAGTTTTCATTTGTTTTCGGGGCTTTGGTGTCTGTTCCGTTTGAATTCGTGGGGGCGGGCGCATGCTCGGGATGCCCCAGATGCTGAGTTATGCCTCTAGATATGAACTACGTCAAACGCTAATCAGAGACTAAAACACATTCTAAGTTAAAGAAAAAAAAAATGTTTTTTTTTTTAAGTCAGCTGTACCAACGGTCATTAATATAATCTAAACTCGTTAACGAAAATGTCACATAATTCATGAGATGAAATACATCTATTCCGGACGGGTAATATCGGCCTGGCCACAGTGTATCACTCGATTACATTACGGTGTGGTGAGGATTGAGGTTGGGAGGTTGGTGGGTGAGCCGTAAGGAGATAGATCACAAGCCTGGGTTAAAGATGAAATATGCGCGAGTTCGGGTAATTGCCTGTGTACCTGGTGGTGGGCGTGGTGAACACTAGCTGGTGCCGGCCAGGGCATGCTAATGTGTCCGGGGCTTAGTGTGCCCTGGGTCACTATGTGGTGGGCACGTAACGATGCACCCCAGCCCTTGGCTGCAGGCAGAACGACCGTACGACCTTTGGGTGTGATTGAGTACGACCCTTGGGTGTGATGGCACGACGTTTGACTTGGTCCTCTGTGGGGCAGTTAGGCTTTTAGAACCCAAGGGTCGAGTACTTGACCTCAAGGGCCGTAGCGCTGAGCTCAAGGGTCGTTCCGTCGTACCTCAAGGGTCGTAGCGTCGAGCTCATTGGTCGCACCGTCGTACTCAAGGGTCGTGCCGTCTTTTCAACGGCCGTTCCGTCGTGCTCAAGGGCCGCGCCATCGTTTCAGCGGCCGTTCCGTCGTGCTCAAGGGTCGCACCGTCGTCGTGTTCAAAGCATCATGAGCTAGGTACCGCCCACCCCCGGCGTGCCAAGGCGTGTTGATGTGTTGCGTGTTAATACATAAGCCTAGTCAAGACGTGGTGGGGGTCTCACCCTAACCTCGTGCGCGTTCAAAGTGACCAGCGTGTATCGGTAACGGTCATGCGCGCATCTGCTAGCGTGAACGAGTTCGTGTGCGCGTGTTGATACGAACCTCGTACTGTGGTAATAACCGTGTGTGCAGTATGCTAGTTGTGTGTTCTTAAAGTGTGAGCCTTCCAAGTGAGCAGGTGTTTAGTATGAGCCGGATGTGGCGGGCCTACGAGTATGTTGACAGTGGTCTGAACGGGTTCCCCTGTGAGCGTCACGCCGCCCGCGGGTAATTATACAAGCCTCCGAGAGCGAGGGGCCCCTCGCGAGGTATCGGCGAAAGGCGGCCAGCGGTGGCAGCCAGTGAGTGAGTGAGTGAGTGAGCGAGCGGGCGGGCGGGTGGATGGGGTCGGTCGGTTGGGGCTGGGGCAGGAGATGGGCTAGCGTGTCGTGCTACCAAGCCATTTTATGCCGCTAAATGACACGCTTTACAGCATCGTTGCCGGCTTCCCTGTTATTTGCTGTTTGTTTCACTCCGTGGCTGCCCCTGCGCTAACACGAGACACCGGGCCTCCATCCTGCCCCCGCCATAACTTGACACCTACTTAGCCAAAGATTCATTGTCGGCCATGTAATTCCCGGGGACGCGTTGACGCCGGGTGCTAGGGATGGCTGGCCAGGGACGCGTAGCCGACTTCTAACGCAAAATACTTGGGGAAAAAAAAAAAGACACAAAGCATTGTGGTTGGGGGACGACTGATGGCTGTGAAACGTGTGGGAATGACAAGGCGCGAGTCAAATGATATTTTTCGCCGCCGCAGCCGGCCAAGCCATCGCATTTCCCACCGTTATTTACCAGCAGCATTGCATATGTTTATGGGTGTCGGGGACGCCCTCCAACACATGTTCGAACGCTCGGTCCGATATTGGGCGATCATTAGGGGGGTAGTCTTGCTTCACTCGCCTCCAACATGGCCATTATCGTCCAGCCTAGCTATCACCTCTCCTCCTCCTCCTCCTCCCTCCCCCCCCCCCACACACACACACACTCACACTAGATGTGCATCTGGTAAGGTTAATCAGGTAATTAATTACCCATATATATATATATATATATATATATATATATATATATATATATATATATATATATATATATATATATATGATGTGATCATTACACGAAAGTGCACTTAATCATGTATCATTTCCCCGTGGACTCATATATATATATATATATATATATATATATATATATATATATATATATATATATATATATATATATATATATGCTCAAGATTAATCGTGTTATGTCGAACGGTACGTGTTTCGTGCATACTGATTGGTCGTGCTTGGATTAATGTATTGGTATTTTATAGTCAAATGATCGGGGTTAGCTATGATACTGATTCCTAATTACTCGAGGTCATACTTTTTTTTTTTTTTTTTTTTTTTTTTTTTTATACTTTGTCGCTGTCTCCCGCGTTTGCGAGGTAGCGCAAGGAAACAGACGAAAGAAATGGCCCAACCCCCCCCCCCCCCCCATACACATGTACATACACACGTCCACACACGCAAATATACATACCTACACAGCTTTCCATGGTTTACCCCAGACGCTTCACATGCCTTGCTTCAATCCACTGACAGCACGTCAACCCCTGTATACCACATGACTCCAATTCACTCTATTTCTTGCCCTCCTTTCACCCTCCTGCATGTTCAGGCCCCGATCACACAAAATCTTTTTCACTCCATCTTTCCACCTCCAATTTGGTCTCCCTCTTCTCCTCGTTCCCACCACCTCCGACACATATATCCTCTTGGTCAATCTCTCCTCACTCATTCTCTCCATGTGCCCAAACCATTTCAAAACACCCTCTTCTGCTCTCTCAACCACGCTCTTTTTATTTCCACACATCTCTCTTACCCTTACGTTACTTACTCGATCAAACCACCTCACACCACACATTGTCCTCAAACATCTCATTTCCAGCACATCCATCCTCCTGCGCACATCTCTATCCATAGCCCACGCCTCGCAACCATACAACATTGTTGGAACCACTATTCCCTCAAACATACCCATTTTTGCTTTCCGAGATAGTGTTCTCGACTTCCACACATTTTTCAAGGCTCCCAAAATTTTCGCCCCCTCCCCCACCCTATGATCCACTTCCACTTCCATGGTTCCATCCGCTGACAGATCCACTCCCAGATATCTAAAACACTTCACTTCCTCCAGTTTTTCTCCATTCAAACTCACCTCCCAATTGACTTGACCCTCACCCCTACTGTACCTAATAACCTTGCTCTTATTCACATTTACTCTCAACTTTCTTCTTCCACACACTTTACCA
Organism: Panulirus ornatus; assembly: GCF_036320965.1. Lineage (NCBI taxonomy): Eukaryota > Metazoa > Arthropoda > Malacostraca > Decapoda > Palinuridae > Panulirus > Panulirus ornatus. Next base: position 6,592,724 of record NC_092290.1, on the reverse strand, counting down.
AACTCAGTCATACATCTGTAGTAATTACTGATTGGTTATCTGGGAGGTCATAATTTGATTACTGATTAACTTTGTTGTATGATATATTCGGGATTATTGTGTTTTGTTCGTTAATGAAGTTATAAGAATTGTTGATCAGACGTTTCGGGTCAAGGCATATGTCACGATTATAGATTGGTCGTTGTTGATCATACAGTTTTGAAAAAAGGGTTTCGATTGCACGCGTCGGGTCATGAGTTAGTCAGCGATCATGATAGTCATCACTTAATTAATCATGTCAGGTTATACAGTTGGAGTAATTATTGATTAATCTTGTCGTATGATTATTCGTTAGTCCTGTAGGGTCGTACATTATGATAGCTGTTCGTTAGTCGCGTTGGGTTCTAAATCTTAATTGATACTAATTAGTCGTGTTGGGTCACACTTCGCTAATGACTATTAATTGGTCGCGTTGGGTCACACATCTCTAATGGTTAGTGATTGGTGGCGTGAGGGGGGTCCCATGAGCGTAACGATCACCGATTGGTCCCGTTCGGGTCGTCCATTCGTCATTATTGATCATCTGTGGTTTTCATTCGTGTCCATATGATGGTTCCCGAGCGACCGAGACGTCTCGTCCTCCAGTATGGTGGTTGGAACGGTGTCTGTGGTTCATAATGGAGTCATGTATGGTTGCCGATTAACGATCAGTTATTTTGGGTCGTTATTCTGAGTTATTTTGGATCGTTATGCTGAGTTATTTTGGATCGTTATTCTGAGTTATTTTGGGTCGTAATTCTGAGTTATTTTGGGTCGTTATTCTGAGGGGGTGAGGGACTGCCCCACTTGCCATGATAGCCCCGCCACGCCACCATAGCCCCCGCCCCGCAACGCCACCATAGCCCCAGCCCCGCCACGCCACCAAAGCCCCCGCTCCGCCACGCCACCATAGCCTCCGCCACGCTACCATAGCCCCAGCCCCGCCACGCCACCATAGCCCTAGCCCCGCCACGCCATCATAGCCCCAGCCCCGCCCCGCCACCTAAGAGCCAGCAGTGAGTGCAGTGATCGGCGGTAAAGCACTGCAGTTCCTCGCTGGACGAGTGATTGATGTCGGCAACTTTTTTTCCCTCAGTTTTTTTTTAATGGTGATGGCTTCCCCAACCCCGCACCTCCTCTCCAATCCACCTCGCAACCAGCCTCCTCCACCTCCTCCTTCTCCTCCTCCTGGTCACCTTCCCCTCCCTGGTCTCCCCTTACAGTGGCGTCCTGCCGCCCCTCCCGGCCACACACTTGAGGGTTAAGCAAACGTCGGGTCTCGGCTCACCTGCCTAAGTAGGGTCCGGGAGGGAGCCTGGCTGGCCCTGCTACTGTCCTTTGTTCTCCTTAACTATTGTGAGGCGACGCTTGTATCCCAGCCTCTCCTCCTCCTCCTCCTCTTCCTCCTGCTGGTGGTGGACGCTTGTATCCTAGCCTCTCCTCCTCCTCCTCCTGCTGGTAGTGGACGCTTGTATCCTAGCCTCTCCTCCTGCTGGTGGTGGACGCTTGTATCCCAGCCTCTCCTCCTCCTCCTGCAGGTGGACGCTTGTATCCCAGCCTCTCCTCCTCCTCCTGCAGGTGGACGCTTGTATCCCAGCCTCAGCTCCTCCTGCAGGTGGACGCTTGTATCCCAGCCTCACCTCCTCATCCTCCTGCTGGTGGACGCTTGTATCCCAGCTTCTCCTGTTAATGGTGACGCTTGTACTCCAGCCTCTACCGCTCACCATCATCATCATCATCATTCTCCTGCTGGTGATGATGAAGATGAACTCACCGTCCCTCGCCCGTCCCCGGCCTGCGTCAGACAGTACCTCGCGGAGGGGTACATAGGAACGACAGATGACAGAAGACCCGATACAAGCAGGGTTATCTGTTTCACAACAGAAACAGTTTTTTCTTTAAGTTTCCTGATCCTGTAGAAATGGTGACAAGACTGTAATAAAGCAAAGGGCGCCGCCCGACCCCACCACTCCCTTCGGCAAGTCAGCTCACTGAGAGAGATGATGAAAAGTATGGGTCCCGGGACTTGAGGCTTGTGGTCCCCCCCTCACTTCTCATACCCAGTGAGTCTGATGTTCCCCTGTTTTGCTAACCCCGGGGAGGGGCGAATCTAGGGGAAGGGGGTCAGGCTATGACGGGGGCGATTCCCCTCCCTCCTTAGGCTATATAGAACACATTAAAAATGATAAATTATTTACCTGTTTCTTATAGTTATTCTGACGGAAAAATGATATTGAAATTGAATGTAAACGCATTTGTTTGTACAGTTATTTCTATCAGTTATTCGCACTCGTGACCAGTGAAATAACCATGTTTACACCTCCTTCTCTAAAACACTGACGTAAGTTTACAACAACGAAATTGTCTTTACCTACAGAAGCATATTGTCCATACCCACAATAGCATATTGTCTTTACCTACAAAAGCATATTGTCTTTACCTACAGAAGCATATTGTCTTTTACCTACAAAAGCATATTGTCTTTACCTACAAAAGCATAATTGTCTTTACCTACAAAAGCATATTGTCTTTTACCTACAAAAGCATATTGTATTTACCTACAAAAGCATTATTGTCTTTACCTACAAAAGCATATTGTCGTTACCTACAAAAGCATAATTGTTGTTATCAGCTGTTTCATGTTATCAGATGTCATCTACTTGTGTCTAATCAGCAAACACTTCGATGGTCTTATGGATCTGGTTAAATCTTTTATTTTCCGCAGTATTCAGTTTAACGAAATGTTTCACGAAGGTTGGTGATGTATTTAACATTTTGGTGGTTAAAAAGCGTCAGGTTTTTCAGATCGGATACCTGTTTCCTCTCGTTGACCCTTGACCTCCTCCTCCTCCTCCCCCTTAGCCAGCTCCTGACCTCACCTGGCTGGCTTATGACCTCCCTTAGCTGTCTCAGCTGGCGCCCTTCGCCCTTCGCCGAGCCTTAACGGTTCCCAGCTGGCTCTGGGGGTCTGCCTTGTGAGTGGGTGGTGATGCTGGTGACCTTACCAGATCCCAGCTGGCTCTGGGGGTCTGCCTTGTGAGTGGGAGGTGATGCTGGTGACCTTACCAGATCCCAGCTGGCTCTGGGGGTCTGCCTTGTGAGTGGGAGGTGATGCTGGTGACCTTACCAGATCCCAGCTGGCTCTGGGGGTCTGCCTTGTGAGTGGGAGGTGATGCTGGTGACCTTACCAGAGCGGTAATCAACCTGTTTCAATTCCTGTTTCGCTCCCTCGCTGCCACACGACCTTCCATACCTGGATGTCAGACCGTCCAGCAGTTGCTTGTGATCTCCCCTAACTGACGTCTAACCTCTGACCTCCCCTGGCCTCCTGACCTCCCCTGGGGTTGCTTGTGGTCAGCCCATACCAGCTCCTGACCTTTTCCTTTCCCCTGGCTCCTGGCGTTCCCCTAAAGCATTTACTGCTGCCTCCTTCACCTGTTCCTGACCTCCATCTTGGCTTCATTCAGTCGACTCACTGCCCTCGCACATACCCCATCCCCCCTCACACACCCCCCACCCACCCCACACACACACACACACACACACACACACACACACACACACACACCTCATCCCCCCATAGTGAGTCCTGGTCTCACCCAGCTTACCCGCCGCCACCTGACCTCCGACCTGTGGCTGTCTAGCTGGTCTTTCTCAGGGAGGAGATCATGTCTCACCCCCGCCGGATCGTTTCTTGACCTGCTCCTCCTCCCCTTCGGTAGATGATCCGCTGCCTTGCAAAGTGGTTCGGTGAAGGCGAGGCTCCCGTGTCTGCCACAGGAACGTGTGTGTGTGTGTGTGTGTGTGTGTGTGTGTGTGTGTGTGTGTGTTGCGGTGACACACGAGCAGCTCAGGCCACAAGCTGATCATTAATTACCGCGCCGACTGCACCGCACCCTCACCGCATGCAAGACTTGAGCCAACACCTTCCTCGTCAGGTCGGCATCCGCCGGGGTCTTGTACCGTACTCACCTCAGCCTGAGCGGGTGCCCATCCTGCTCCTCCTTCACCTCTTCCTCCTCCTCCTCCTGCTCTTGTTCTTCATCGGTTGGCGAGGCTGGTTCTCTTGTTCTTCATCGGTTGGCGAGGCTGGTTCTCTTGTTCTTCGTCTGTTGTTGAGGTTTGTTCTCTTGTTCTTCGCCTGTAAGGTGGGGCTGGTCTTAATATTCTCCATGTTCTGACGATGCTTCTACCTGTACTGCTACTGCTGTGTCCCTCTTACCTGTTCTGCTGTTCTTGTCCCTCTTACCTGTTCTGCTGTTCTTGTCCCTCTTAGCTGTTCTGCTGCTATTGTCCCTCTTACCTGTTCTGCTGTTCTTGTCCCTCTTACCTGTTCTGCTGTTCTTGTCCCTCTTACCTGTTCTGCTGTTCTTGTCCCTCTTACCTGTTCTGCTGTTCTTGTCCCTCTTACCTGTTCTGCTGTTCTTGTCCCTCTTACCTGTTCTGCTGTTCTTGTCCCTCTTACCTGTTCTGCTGTTCTTGTCCCTCTTACCTGTTCTGCTGTTCTTGTCCCTCTTACCTGTTCTGCTGTTCTTGTCCCTCTTACCTGTTCTGCTGTTCTTGTCCCTCTTACCTGTTCTGCTGTTCTTGTCCCTCTTACCTGTTCTGCTGTTCTTGTCCCTCTTACCTGTTCTGCTGTTCTTGTCCCTCTTACCTGTTCTGCTGTTCTTGTCCCTCTTACCTGTTCTGCTGTTCTTGTCCCTCTTACCTGTTCTGCTGTTCTTGTCCCTCTTACCTGTTCTGCTGTTCTTGTCCCTCTTACCTGTTCTGCTGTTCTTGTCCCTCTTACCTGTTCTGCTGTTCTTGTCCCTCTTACCTGTTCTGCTGTTCTTGTCCCTCTTACCTGTTCTGCTGTTCTTGTCCCTCTTACCTGTTCTGCTGTTCTTGTCCCTCTTACCTGTTCTGCTGTTCTTGTCCCTCTTACCTGTTCTGCTGTTCTTGTCCCTCTTACCTGTTCTGCTGTTCTTGTCCCTCTTACCTGTTCTGCTGTTCTTGTCCCTCTTACCTGTTCTGCTGTTCTTGTCCCTCTTACCTGTTCTGCTGTTCTTGTCCCTCTTACCTGTTCTGCTGTTCTTGTCCCTCTTACCTGTTCTGCTGTTCTTGTCCCTCTTACCTGTTCTGCTGTTCTTGTCCCTCTTACCTGTTCTGCTGTTCTTGTCCCTCTTACCTGTTCTGCTGTTCTTGTCCCTCTTACCTGTTCTGCTGTTCTTGTCCCTCTTACCTGTTCTGCTGTTCTTGTCCCTCTTACCTGTTCTGCTGTTCTTGTCCCTCTTACCTGTTCTGCTGTTCTTGTCCCTCTTACCTGTTCTGCTGTTCTTGTCCCTCTTACCTGTTCTGCTGTTCTTGTCCCTCTTACCTGTTCTGCTGTTCTTGTCCCTCTTACCTGTTCTGCTGTTCTTGTCCCTCTTACCTGTTCTGCTGTTCTTGTCCCTCTTACCTGTTCTGCTGTTCTTGTCCCTCTTACCTGTTCTGCTGTTCTTGTCCCTCTTACCTGTTCTGCTGTTCTTGTCCCTCTTACCTGTTCTGCTGTTCTTGTCCCTCTTACCTGTTCTGCTGTTCTTGTCCCTCTTACCTGTTCTGCTGTTCTTGTCCCTCTTACCTGTTCTGCTGTTCTTGTCCCTCTTACCTGTTCTGCTGTTCTTGTCCCTCTTACCTGTTCTGCTGTTCTTGTCCCTCTTACCTGTTCTGCTGTTCTTGTCCCTCTTACCTGTTCTGCTGTTCTTGTCCCTCTTACCTGTTCTGCTGTTCTTGTCCCTCTTACCTGTTCTGCTGTTCTTGTCCCTCTTACCTGTTCTGCTGTTCTTGTCCCTCTTACCTGTTCTGCTGTTCTTGTCCCTCTTACCTGTTCTGCTGTTCTTGTCCCTCTTACCTGTTCTGCTGTTCTTGTCCCTCTTACCTGTTCTGCTGTTCTTGTCCCTCTTACCTGTTCTGCTGTTCTTGTCCCTCTTACCTGTTCTGCTGTTCTTGTCCCTCTTACCTGTTCTGCTGTTCTTGTCCCTCTTACCTGTTCTGCTGTTCTTGTCCCTCTTACCTGTTCTGCTGTTCTTGTCCCTCTTACCTGTTCTGCTGTTCTTGTCCCTCTTACCTGTTCTGCTGTTCTTGTCCCTCTTACCTGTTCTGCTGTTCTTGTCCCTCTTACCTGTTCTGCTGTTCTTGTCCCTCTTACCTGTTCTGCTGTTCTTGTCCCTCTTACCTGTTCTGCTGTTCTTGTCCCTCTTACCTGTTCTGCTGTTCTTGTCCCTCTTACCTGTTCTGCTGTTCTTGTCCCTCTTACCTGTTCTGCTGTTCTTGTCCCTCTTACCTGTTCTGCTGTTCTTGTCCCTCTTACCTGTTCTGCTGTTCTTGTCCCTCTTACCTGTTCTGCTGTTCTTGTCCCTCTTACCTGTTCTGCTGTTCTTGTCCCTCTTACCTGTTCTGCTGTTCTTGTCCCTCTTACCTGTTCTGCTGTTCTTGTCCCTCTTACCTGTTCTGCTGTTCTTGTCCCTCTTACCTGTTCTGCTGTTCTTGTCCCTCTTACCTGTTCTGCTGTTCTTGTCCCTCTTACCTGTTCTGCTGTTCTTGTCCCTCTTACCTGTTCTGCTGTTCTTGTCCCTCTTACCTGTTCTGCTGTTCTTGTCCCTCTTACCTGTTCTGCTGTTCTTGTCCCTCTTACCTGTTCTGCTGTTCTTGTCCCTCTTACCTGTTCTGCTGTTCTTGTCCCTCTTACCTGTTCTGCTGTTCTTGTCCCTCTTACCTGTTCTGCTGTTCTTGTCCCTCTTACCTGTTCTGCTGTTCTTGTCCCTCTTACCTGTTCTGCTGTTCTTGTCCCTCTTACCTGTTCTGCTGTTCTTGTCCCTCTTACCTGTTCTGCTGTTCTTGTCCCTCTTACCTGTTCTGCTGTTCTTGTCCCTCTTACCTGTTCTGCTGTTCTTGTCCCTCTTACCTGTTCTGCTGTTCTTGTCCCTCTTACCTGTTCTGCTGTTCTTGTCCCTCTTACCTGTTCTGCTGTTCTTGTCCCTCTTACCTGTTCTGCTGTTCTTGTCCCTCTTACCTGTTCTGCTGTTCTTGTCCCTCTTACCTGTTCTGCTGTTCTTGTCCCTCTTACCTGTTCTGCTGTTCTTGTCCCTCTTACCTGTTCTGCTGTTCTTGTCCCTCTTACCTGTTCTGCTGTTCTTGTCCCTCTTACCTGTTCTGCTGTTCTTGTCCCTCTTACCTGTTCTGCTGTTCTTGTCCCTCTTACCTGTTCTGCTGTTCTTGTCCCTCTTACCTGTTCTGCTGTTCTTGTCCCTCTTACCTGCACACAAGAGGTGACTTGAGCATAACCTTTAAAGTTTTTCTTTAGACCAGTTTGAAGACGTAAACAGTGAACAGTTCTTCGAAGGATGCCAAGACAAAAGAGCCAAAGGCCATAACATGAAATTGAGCAATGAACTTGTTGGGTTTGACGTGAAGCATTGTTTTCATTGTATGACAGTGGTGGATGAATGGAGTGAAGGGTGTCGTGGTTTTGTCAATATGTGGGCATCATGCAGGAGTGTAATGATGTGTTATATTTGGGGAAGGTTGAAGAGACGGGGGTCGGGCCCTTGAGTGTAGAACTCCCTCCTGATGCAGTACACATAGGTAGTTACACACACACACACACACACACACACACACACACACACACACACACACACACACACACACACACACACACAAATCATCATCATTATCAAGTGGTGTAGGGGTAAGCGGGGGAGAGGAAGGGTTGGGCTTGTGTGTGTGTGTGTGTATGTGTGGGTTGTGGTGTGTGAGGGTGTCCCCCTGCCTGGCGCCTGGCACGGTGTGTGGAGTAGAGGTGAGGAGGAAGGAGGGTGTCCCCCTGCCTGGCGCCTGACACGGTGTGTGGAGTAGAGGTGAGGAGGAAGGAGGGTGTCCCCCTGCCTGGCGCCTGACACGGTGTGGGGAGTAGAGGTGAGGAGGAAGGAGGGTGTCCCCCTGCCTGGCGCCTGACACGGTGTGTGGAGTAGAGGTGAGGAGGAAGGAGGGTGTCCCCCTGCCTGGCGCCTGACACGGTGTGTGGAGTAGAGGTGAGGAGGAAGGAGGGTGTCCCCCTGCCTGGCGCCTGGCACGGTGTGGGGAGGAGGGAGGAGGTGGAGTTTCTGGCCGGCCTGACAAACCCCGTTAACTGTGGGCAATAAAGTTTACTGCATGCATACATTTGCCAGCCACCTTGACACCTGACTCAGGATGGTTTTCGCACCTTGTGGAGCCTGGCCCTCACCCAGTGTGGTGTGGTGGCTGCTTCAACCGCATCATTGTCTCCTCCTCCTCCTCCCTCCCTCACCCTCTCCTTCCTCACACACACACACACACACACACACACACACACACACACACACACACACACACACACACGCACACACGCACGCCCACAACCGCCCCCACGCTCCCTGGGGGGTGCTGGCAGTGGAGCCCGCCCCTCAGGGGTGCCCGAGATGGAGAGGGGGTTTCTCTTGGAGGATGGGAGCGAGAGAGAGAGAGAGAGAGAGAGAAAGGTATTTGAGGGGGGGGGGGTGTTCTATTCCAGCGCCTAGTCGTTGGTTTAAGAGGGTTTGTTATACCTGCGTGTTGAGTCACTACTGGCCAGAGTGGACAGACTTGGTGCTGAGGTTTCGTGGTTTTGGACAAACTTCAATGATAATTATAAAGTGTGAGATTGAGTGGGAAAAAAAAATATTCCTTCTGAGGAAAACATAGGAAATTTAGATGTATCTTATTATTATCTTTATCATTATTATTATTATTATCATTATTATTATTATTATCATTATTAAAAAGACAACTCTAAGTGTGTCCCAAATGATCAGAATCGTGTCCCGTGTGTCCCAGCAGGCTGGGATATAGCCTCATGTTTAAGATAGTCCGGGATAAGGAGTCGGGTTGGCGTCCGTCCGCCATGCAGGCTGAGGTGTGGCCGTCCACCTTGCATCATCGCAACATCTTGGTGGCGCGAGATGACACAGTTTATTAAACACTCAAACGTTTACGTAAACGCTTTCGTTAATTCGTAGTTTTCAGTCATTTTAGGGAAGATATTTACTTGGGCGTTTCGGACCCTATCTAGTTTTCAGTCATTTTCATATTCGTTTCGGACTTCATTCATTTTTCTCTGAGGTCTGCGTGCCTCTAGTGACGTTGTTCATTGCTTGTGTTGGGGGCCACTGTAGGCCTGGCACCCTTCCTCGTCTTGTGTGTGTGTGTGTAGCGGGAGGAGCCAGCCATCCTGTCGGCGCCACCATCGTCTCACAGTGTGTGGTACTACGCCCTCCTCCCCTCCCTTCCCTCACCTGAACCACTAGGTCTTCAAGCCTTGTGTTGTCAGCAGCTCCTCCACCCGTTCTCTATTTGCAAGCCCTTTGTATATTGTTCCTCATCTCTTTTTTTTTTTATCGCTTCAGTACCTCTTTCTCTTCCCCTCTGAGGGAGGAGGGACGGGTTAAGATGACACACGCCCCCCTCCTTCCTCCCTCCCTCCCTCCGTGTCGGGTGCTCCCGCGGTCGAGGCGAGGGTACACCAACCCTCCCTGTACATTTCGTCGTCGTCGACGCCGTCCGCCGCCACCGCCGCCCGGGTCTCCAGCGCGTCTCCTCAACCTGTCGTCGTTGGGTGCAGTCGTCGTCGTCTGCGGGTGTGCGAGCGTGTGACGCTGCCGCCGCCGCCATGATTTATGGCGTCCTTTACAAGGATGGAGGCGAGGATCCGTAATTACCATGGAGCCATGGAGGAGCAGTTTGCATTTGTTAGTTACTGTGTGGCTTGGGAGGGCGAGGGAGGGAGGACGACTACTACTGTCGCCTGCATCTGGCCGGTAAATGAGGGCGGCTGGACGTGTCCCGAATGTTCACCGCGTCGCCTGATCCCTGACGTCACCGTGCAGCTCCCTCTTCTAGTGGCTGAAGCGGGACGAGCCGACGGATTCCAGCGCGGGCGAAGCGGGCCGGTGCCCCGAGCAGCTGTATGACCGAAGCGGACCAGCGCCTCTGTAGCGGATGGGCTTGAAGCGGGTCGGCGCGGCGGCGGCGCCCGCCCTTGCACCGGACGGATGAAGTGGATATGGTGTCAGTCACTGCCCCAGCACTGTCTTTCAGTGCCGTGTGGACACTGCACGCACCTGCAGTAGCTCGTCAAGCACTGCTCACTGTAAAGCAGGTGTTCACATTTACCTGCACACCGGTTGCGTTCGTCAATACTCAAAGAACATGGAAATTAGCTTTGGCCTATGGGGTCATTCACTGTAAGGTCACTACTGTAGACGGAGCTGTGAGACTTTTCATCATACCATATAGACGCCAGGCATTGTATATCATATAAGGAACTACGCGAGGACACAATTTGTCTTTATGTTATACACACAAACGTATAATATATCTTGGTTTATCATGGAAATTCTCACTGAATGCCAGACATAACTAAGCATTTCTCATTATATCTTGAATATTAGAAATGTTCATTGTACAAAAAAATTGAGAAATGGTTACTGTATAGCATCAAAAATCATGGAATTTTCTGTAGTGTAATAAGGCAGTGGCAGAGACAGATGATGGTACACGCTCACAAAATACACGCTGGGTTTTCACAGTTCTTGGACAGTTCCACTGGAAAGAACTGAGTAACATCAAGACCCATTACCGTACTTAGGATTTCGCCTGAGTTCGTTGCTGTATGAAGGATTGTAATCTAAACCTTAGTTCGGGTACTGACTTGGAGAAAATGTATTCCACTCTGGCCATAGAACGTGATGAGGGGGTTCCTCCTATTTTCCACAACGGCGCTTATTTTCCTCACCACAGTAACTGTGTGTGTGAGGGTCTGCAGGCGACGGAGGTGGTGTACCGTGGTGACAAGTTACCTCCTTGTAGAGGACGGAGTTACCCACACCTGACGTGGTAGACGTGGTAGATGTGGGAGGCGGTAGGGTGAGGGGGAGTGGAGGAAGGAGGAGAAGGGGGGGGATGAATGAAGACGTTCATTAAGGTGAGGTAGGGCGGCGGCATACGTCCGGACGTCAGTGTTGGGGCCGGGTAGGCGATAGTATCAGCTGCAGCACTAATTACTTGTTGCCCCCTCCTCTGCTAGTTACACTTGCTTACGCCACCCCCCGAGCCCTCAACGCCACGTCTGACGCCCCGAACCAGGCGGCTGGCACCACGGGGCACACGTACCCTAGTGGGGACGGTCAGGTCTCCCAAGACGAAGGTGCTCTGTAAGGACCTGCAGTGTCGCCCTCCACACCCGTCGCACGCTATGAAAGCGTCTTACAGATGCATTCTGCAATGATAGGACATATCTCTTGGGTCATGGTTGTCTGTCACGTCATTCGTAATGTCATGGAGACTCTATTGGCCCAAGAGTTCGGGAGAAACACCGTCATATCCGTCCGCGTGAGGGAGACGCCTCTGCCTCCAGTTCCTCTCCACAGGAACACGAACTAACACGGTCACTAAATCTGCTCGTGCGATATCAGTCCGTAAATTCCATCAACCTTACACCATCGGGCGATATGGGTCGTAACGCACGGGATCTTCAGCTGTTACGGTCGCCCCCTCTGGGGTGCTAAACCTTCCTACCACAACATACACCGTCGGCTCACCCTCTGGTTTGACGATGGGCACCTTTCCGCCACCTCTACCACCTCTACTTGTCTTTTTCCCGCCCTGCCAGTCGGGGGTGTAATGGCTGACGACGTAACCCTCCCGTAAGTCCTTCACCCTCGAGAGAGAAAAAACACGGCCTCAAACCTCAGGAGGGGGAGAAGCCCTTTGTCATATTCTCAACGCTGAAGTAACCTGGGAAAAGTAAGCAAGCGGAGGCGGTCAGTGTGGGCCGGGAGAGGTGTTGGCATAGCGGAAGGGGCCTCCATTGGGATGTTGGCTCCCTGCCTCACCTCCTGCCCTGGCCACATCCTCCGCACATACACAGTCGAAGCGGTGCTCGCCTCACGCTTCTTCCCGCTACCTCGCTCACACTTTTACCTCTATATATATCCACACTTCTGACGCGGCTTACACTTATCACATTCCCACAGCCGTAGACGATCTCAGCATACCTAGCTAGATCCGCTACTTGCTGTCTAGCTCCCCACCTCAGTTCCTGCCATCTGTTGATCAGAGGCCTCATCCAGTCGCCTCAGTGTCCACAGGAGTACCGTTTATTGGTGGGATTTCGCGTCACTGCATCAGTTCCTCCTTAATGTTGATGTTAGACATTTCTGAACACTGTTTGCTTGTTTGCCAAATGGCGTCCTAGCTGCGTCTCTACTTTGTTTATCAGCTGACTGTTATATTCTTGTATCTCCCCTGATGATGTGATTATTACATGAAATTGCACTTGGGAACTTATCGTGTTCCATTTCCCCTGTGGACTCGTCGGAATATATATATATATATATATATATATATATATATATATATATATATATATATATATATATATACAAGCAGAATGGGGCCCAAACGAATGTAAAAGTCTCCGTACAGTACAGATATTTGCACAAACAACGGTTGCATCATGAAGTACCCAGTAGCCGGTGAGGCAGTCTGCGAGGCGTAATTTCCATAACTGGGGAATCATTCCTGAGTGAATATTGTGAGGAGGGATTTTCCTCATCATATCCCGAGAGTCGTAAGACGATACGCGCCACCGACCCTGTCTCTCAGCGTCCTACTGGGTTGTCAAGGCTTTATGGACAATATATTTTTATCACTAACCCGGGTCTCCTTTGTAAACAGGCCCGGTTGTTCTCCGCGAGCCCCACTCATGAAGCTCTGGCCAGCTGTAAGGCAGCGCTACTTCCAGTAGCAGGGGAGCGATGGACTCCTTAGGAGTGTGAGTAGTTCTTCGAACAGACTATACTGTTTCCCGAACAGCCTCGCCAAAGGTGGCTTTCCACTCGCAGTGTAACTAAATTGACGTGGATCCCCGTAACTTATATATATATATATATATATATATATATATATATATATATATATATATATATATATATATATATATATATATATATATATATTGTTTGGTCATTAGAATGTATTGTGCTCATTCCACTTGCAAATTCTACCCTGACGTCCTTCCCACGCGTCAGACGGGCACATGAACCGACCTAACTGTTTGCACGAACTAAATATTCATTCACATTTTTTTCCCCATCCGTGCTAGTGAATCGGTCAGCACTGTCGAGGGAGAGAAAATCTGGCAAAGTGAGCCTTAACCCTCTTGGGAATAAGGCACACGGACTTGATCCGTCACCTCAGCAACACCACCAGAGCTTTGAAAATAACACCACCACCCCCAGGTAGCGAGTGAGAGAGATATATATATACAGTAGGGCGACGCGACCTCAAACGCTGCGGGGAGGGAGAGTCTGCCCAAGTCTACCCTCGCGACGCCCGTTTTCCTCCGTAGATTTGAATAATGGTAACGGGCGACCGGGCGATCGCCGCCCGAGGTGTCTCGAACATCGGCCACAGCGACCGACGCAATATGTATTCAAAGTGTTCATACGATCCCATCCCTGGGTAAATCCTCCTCCTATTTAAGGAGGGTGGTGTTCGGAGGAGCTCAGTGCCGCCGCATAATACCAGGTGTTGTTGTCTTGCGGTGTTTTTGTGAAGGGGGCCGGCGAGAGTAACGGGAGCTGAGGCTCATAGATGATGCCGGGTGGTGGGCCGGGCGCTGGTGAATACTTCGGCCGGGTTTTATGGGCGACGGTGAGCCGATAAGCATATTGCTTGTGCATTTTGACTGATGGTTAATGCTCGGGGAATGATACGGTTGTGGAAGAGCTTCATTTACTAGGAGGAGGAGGAGGAGGAGGGAGAGAGGAGGTGGTCGGTGTCTTCAGGAAGCCCAGCGCAGTTTTTCCACGGCCAAGGTTCAAGATTCTTCTCTCTCTCTCTGAAGGTGGGATGGGTTTGGGGAGAGGTTGTCGTGATGGCCGGGGTTCTTGTAGTCTCTCTCTCTCTCTCTCTCTCTCTCTCTCTCTCTCTCTCTCTCTCTCTCTCTCTTCCTCTCTTCAGAAAGTGCTCAGGGCGTGATTTCCCTCATTGTATACGATACGTATAATAACACTTAATGTGTGCCGACGCTTATTTTCAAACGTTTATCCTTTTTTTTCTTTTTGACCAGGTGGCACATTATCATCATTTTTATTACTTTCTTTTGTATTGGTTTTCTTCCTGCTCAGATTTTATGTAAGATGGAAGAAATCATGAATGATACGATTGGTAATGCATCGACGAATGAATGTTTCTTCTGGATGGCGCTGGTTTATAGGGAGAGATGACTGCATTAAATGACATTATCTGATCCTTTTTCTTTACCATTGTTTTGACAAGGGGTGAGAGAGACCGGGGAAATAGCCGGTTACGGTAATGACTCACGGTCATTCGAGATGTGCCTGGTGTAGTTAGGGGTTAAAGGCTATGTTATGTTAACGCTGTTTGGTTCTTGCAGGTGACCATCATCCTGCGGGACGTGAACGACATGGCCCCGGAGTTCGTGACGCCCAACGAGACGGTGGTGGAGGAGAACACGCCCGTCAACACCGTGGTGATGGCGGTCAAGGCCGTGGACCGCGACGAGGGCCGAAACTCTTACATCGAGTACTCCCTGGCTCCCGTGCCCGGCAACCGGTTCGCCCTGGGTCCCGTTGACGGGCTGCTGAGGATTGCTGCGCCTCTGGACCGGGAGGACCGGGCGAACTACTCCCTGGTGGTGACCGCCAGGGACCGCGGCAACCCGCCCAACGCCCACACGCTCACCATCAGCCTCCGCGTCGCCGACGAGAACGATAACTCGCCCATCTTCGACCCCAAGCAGTACTCGGCCAGCGTGCCCGAGAACGCCTCCATCGGCCTCTCGGTGCTGCAGGTGTCGGCCACGGACGCGGACGAGAGCCTCAACGGCCGCGTCCGTTACACCATCGTGGCCGGGGACAAGAACCGGGACTTCTCCATCAGCGAGGACACGGGCGTTATCCGGGTGGCGAAGAACCTCAACTATGAGCGCCGGAATCACTACCTGCTGACGGTGCAGGCCGAGGACTCCGGTGCCGACGTGCGCTACGACTCCGCCACCGTCACCATCTCCATCATGGACATCAACGACAACGCGCCTGTATTCCTGGACTCGCCTTACCTCGTCTACGTCATGGAGAACATGGCCGCCCTTCCAGCGCCCATCGCCACCGTCACGGCCTTCGACGCCGATAACCCTCCGTACAACCGCGTCAACTACCTCGTCAAGGAGGGCGACAAGTCGGTGTTCTCCGTGAACGCCACGTCGGGACAGATCAGCCTTCTGCGGGCTCTGGACCGGGAGGAACGCGATCACTACGCCCTCACCGTCGTCGCCATGGACACCGGTGAGTACCCACTTCCTGCTCTAGTATAAACATTCATACACGTCGCTAGATCCCATACTCGCACAGCTGCCTTTATTAGACAGATATTACTAGATCCTAAGCCTTGTGTAGTTGCCTCTAAGATAGATACAAGTGAAGTGTAACCACAGGTTTCTGGAGATTTTTTGGTAATGGTTTGCCGTTCGTCGGTGCCGTCCAATGAACGCTGTGCTGCGTAGTGGTAGAGGTGCGTGTGTGTGAGGGAGTAGTCAGAGACAAGAGCGGCGGCGGACGAGCCAGCAGCAGCTCTCCCTGTACTCCACACAAACCTTTACGCTCACTACGAGGTATAATTAATTTTCCCGTTTCGGACCCTCAACACGGAATATTGGTTGTGCCTCACAATTTTTTTTTTTTTTTTTATGTGAAGTTGCAATTAGAAACGAGAGGAGATTAATAATGCGGTCCGCTCATAAAAGTGAAACCACGCTCAGAGGAGATCTCGAAGTGACCCTGCGGACTTCGCCCTCCTCAAGCCTTGGAGTTCATTAAGGTTGATTTATCCACGCTATACCCAGGGCGTCTTGGGTTTTACTTGAGGCGCTTGACAAAGGTGTAAATTATGCGTTCCGTGACTTATATTGCGAGGCATAAAGGGAGAGGCTTGGTGGAGCGTTAAATGTCATCCTGGCAAGAGGGGCACCGTCCATACCGATGCTCCTCCGCCTGTGGGGCGCGGCGGCAGTGTGTGTGTGTGTGTGTGTGTGTGTGTGGTGGCTGGATGGGTGCTCTTGCCTCCGCCTCCTCCGCCTCCTCCTCCTCCTCCTCCGCTCCCAGAGCTGTTTTACCTCCATGTTTTCTGGGGATTTTATTGAGACCATATAATGTGGCCATTAAACACTGACACGATCGTTATCTGCGGAGGGAGTGGTTGGGGGGAGGGAGGTAGGGAAGGAAGAACAGCGATGGGGGATTGATGTGGTCAAGGCTCAAGATGGCATGGCGATAGCGCGTTAACCAGACCAGTATAGTATGGCGATGGTAAACTAACCAGGTCAGTAATATAGCGATGGTACATTAACCATGCCAGTAATATACCGATGGTACATTAACCATGCCAATAATATACCGATGGTACATTAACCAGGCCAGTAATATAGCGATGGTATATTAACCAGACTAGTATGATATGATGGCACATATTAACCAGACCATCATAACATGGCGATGGTGCATTAACCAGACAAGTATGTTATGGCGATGTACATTAGCCAGACCAGTGCACTATGTCGATGGGACATAAATTAGACTAATAGATCATTATGGCATGGTGATAATGACGGACAGGAAAACCAACGTAATATGTCGACCGGAGATTGACATAGTACGATGTATAGATAGAAGGGGATCATGACCAGACGGGAGACGTGACTGAAACCTATAAACTGCCGAATGGACCCGATGACATCCACCAAAAACAGATGATTGAGACGAAGAAAACGATTCGAAGACTCACCGGTGCAGAGTGGGGAAGGAGGAGGGAAAAGGGGGGTGTGATGATATGAAGCAGAACTACGTAGTGTAGTGATGGAACGGGAGACTAATGAGAGAACCTGCCTACAAGACAAGTCAATGGAGACAAGTTGGAGAAAATCAGGATATAATATGACAGAGAAGAGAAGGGTTTAGAAGTCTAGGGATAAGACGAGTGTGGTACTCCATCCCCCCCGTGCTATTTAAACAGTTTATTACACACACACGACACTGGGAGCCACCAAGAGTGTAGAACTCCCTTCTCTCGTACCTTGCACACCCACACACACCCAGAGGTGTTCTGGCTGACGTATGTGGCCGTGTAAAGCCGCTTCTACACCACAAGTCAGCATGAAGTACCGGATATCACCACTATAAACAGGTTGCAAGCACCAGATGGTGGCCGGGTGGGCTCTGGTGAGCAGCGGCCAATCAAATGTGTTGACAGGCCTCACTGCCAGGTCCCGCCAGCCCCCCCTCCTGATCCAGGTGGGTCCTCCAGCAGTCCTGTCTGGTATCTTGTTCGTGCAGATGGATCTTCCCTCCATCGTATTTAATGGTAGGGGATGATAGGTTCCCCCGGCTTGTGTATCGCTTGTTGTTGGTTTGTCACGATATGGCGTCGGGCGATGGTATACTGAGAAGGAATCTTGGCTCCTAGAGGGGGCGGTGGCGGCGCTACCTCACCCTTCAGCAGGGCGCTACTGAGAGGGAATCTTGACCCCTAGAGGGGGCGGTGGCGGCGCTACCTCACCCTTCAACAGGGCGCTACTGAGAAGGAATCTTGACCCCTAGAGGGGGCGGTGACGGCGCTACCTCACCCTTCAACAGGACGCTACTGGTACTGGGCAATTCATAGTGTTGTAGCCCTTGCGTGTTAGGGAGAAAAGGCCACGCCATCATACCCAAGGCTCGTACTGCCGTTCATAGTGTCTGCACCATCGTGGTCAAGGGTGGCAGCGTCTTGCTTAAGGGGTCGCGGTGTCGTGTCGAAGGCTGGCACCGTCGTGGTCCAACAGTTGAGGAAAGGGCGATCTCGTCTTTCCAGGGGTCCGTAGTGGCCGGCAACACCCCTCCACCTCTCACTCCTTCCCTCCCTCCCTTCCCCTGGGGGAAACCGCAGCTGCAAGTGATGTTCATGTTGGGTGGCGGAGGCTAAGGAGGGAGGGACGGCTGGGGTAGGTAGGCAGGAGGTACTCCGGTGGGAGGTCGTGATGACTCCTTCGTCAGTGGTACAGTTCAGTCACGCTCCAAGACCACCACCCACCCACCCACCCACCGACTCACTCACCCATCCACCCCCCCACACTCCTTACTCACGGCTTCCAACAGAATTCCTTCGTTCTCTAATTACACAGATTATTTCTATTATTTTTCGTCTTTTTTTTTGGGGGGGGGGCGTATAGCTTCACTGATTTCATATAAATTTATACCACAAAATTTCGTAACTTGTTGGAGGGTATTATTTCAAGAATTTCCAAGGCGGTCACATAGGATCCCAGCTTGTAAACTGCCAATACTTCTGCGGGGGGGAGGAGAGGAGGGAGGGGGCAGCAACCACACGAGCCAGAGAACCGGTTGGAGACCACTTTCTTCACGCTGTTCGAACGGTGATTATAGTGATGGGTCTGAACGAATCGGCTTCAAAGCGATTTCGAACCTTTATGGAGCAGTGAAGCATGCTCGGGAACTGGTCCGCCCCATAAAGGCGTCACACGGTTTTTGTGGTCGTCCAGGTCGGCCGGCCGGAGAAGAGATTGAGCGAGAGCTGAGTCAGTGTGCCGGAGGATGTCAATAACAGGGACAGTGTCGAGGAGCAGTTTGTTGATGAAATGTGATACCGTAGATCCGGACGGGGGCCGAGGGCGCCTCCTCTCCTCTTCCTTCCTTCACTCGCCCAGGGTAGGAAGACAGAGAGACACTAGACACATGTCTCGAGCCGAAGCGACCAAGGGAGAGAGACACTCGAGCTCATCTCTCGTCGATGGCCGTCGAAGAAACAAGAGTGGGGGAGGGAAGGTCACGTTTGAGATCGATTCAGAGTGGGAGGTCAACACGCGTGTGTTGTTGATGTCCTCCCTCAAATGTGGCGGTAATGGAACCTTTGATACGTGTTGCTCTAGGCGACTGGCAGCTCTTCAGTGGAGTACACACATTAGCGTGACACACACCTTTCCCCCTATAATGTGTATTTCAAGCACTTATCAATGCTGTACACCCAGTGTACTGTGGCCTCTTCTCACATTTTTTTAGCTGCTCATTTACGCCAGGTGGAATCCGCAGAGACGGCTTCTGTGTTAGCTGGAAACACGTAGCTATGCCTGCGTTAGCTGGAGACGCGTGGCTATATCCGTGCTAGCTGAAGACACGTGGCAATACCCATGTCAGCTGCTCTCGTGTTAGCTGGAGACACGTGGCTATACCTGCGTTAGCTGGAGACACGTGGTTATACTCGTGTACACACCACAGAACACATATTGGCTATACTCCTATGAGCTGTACCCTGCTTGCCTGTTATCATTTCTCCTATAATCCCGTCGACTCGACCCTTCTTGACAGCACTGTCACCAGTACCCTCGTTCCCCCAGTACGCAATACGTTCCGGAGCCTTCGCCGTAGCGGTATGCACCAGACGCCACAAAGCGCAACTCATTCCACCAACGCGCAGTTCACCGTGAATTCAGACATCACGTAATTACAAACTGAATTAAAGATTCTAAGGAAGGAATTGCCTCTCTCTGTGCGTGGTGTTCGGGGCATGTCTTTCACGTCAGCCATTAAGTCACCTCTGTTATCTTCCGAACGGTGACCGCATCAGTCCCTGTAGCGGGCCTTGCTTACCCAGTGTTGCGGTATAGGAAATAATAGACGTCAGGCAGACACACGTAATGTGGTTAAGAACTCGTCTGGTCTTGGCGTTGGGCCTCGCCTGCGTTTGTGGAGTTCCCTTGGTTGGTCTCGGTTCTGGTCTGCAGACTGATTACTCAGGTCCCTGGGAGTCGACGCGACGCCTCGCAAGGAACTGTTGCGTTGAGGAGATGCGTCTCTTGTCCAAGCGATGCGTCCCGTATTTTGTAACAGATTTGTGGCGAGAACTTGGAACACGTCCAGTGTGTTGAGCGTATAGAGAGGTGCTGTTGTGGGGAAGGTTATGTTCCATGACTACATAATCGTTCCAGACATCGCACTACCGTTCCAGGCATCACACATCGTTCCAGGCATCACACATCGTTCCAGGCATCACACATCGTTCCAGACATCACACATCGTTCCAGGCATCACACATCGTTCCAGGCATCACACATCGTTCCAGGTATCACACATCGTTCCAGACATCACACATCGTTCCAGGCATCACACATCGTTCCAGGCATCACACATCGTTCCAGGCATCACACATCGTTCCAGGTATCACACATCGTTCCAGGCATCACACATCGTTCCAGGCATCACACATCGTTCCAGGCATCACACATCGTTCCAGACATCACACATCGTTCCAGGCATCACACATCGTTCCAGGCATCACACATCGTTCCAGACATCACACATTGTTCCAGGCATCACACATCGTTCCAGACATCACACATCGTTCCAGGCATCACACATCGTTCCAGGCATCACACATCGTTCCAGGCATCACACATCGTTCCAGGCATCACACATCGTTCCAGACATCACACATCGTTCCAGGCATCACACAGTCGTTCCAGACATCACACATCGTTCCAGGCATCACACATCGTTCCAGGCATCACACATCGTTCCAGGCATCACACATCGTTCCAGACATCACACATCGTTCCAGGCATCACACATCGTTCCAGCATCACACATCGTTCCAGGCATCACACATCGTTCCAGACATCACACATCGTTCCAGACATCACACATCGTTCCAGACATCACAAGTCGTTCCAGACATCACACATCGTTCCAGACATCACAAGTCATTCCAGGACATCACACATCGTTCCAGACATCACACATCGTTCCAGGCATCACACATCGTTCCAGGCATCACACATCGTTCCAGGCATCACACATCGTTCCAGACATCACAAGTCGTTCCAGGCATCACAAGTCGTTCCAGACATCACACATCGTTCCAGACATCACACATCGTTCCAGACATCACACATCGTTCCAGGCATCACACATCGTTCCAGACATCACAAGTCATTCCAGACATCACACATCGTTCCAGACATCACACAACGCTCCAGACATCACAAATCGTTCCAGACATCACAAATCGTTCCAGACATCACACATTGTTCCAGGCATCACACATCGTTCCAGGCATCACACATCGTTCCAGACATCACAAGTCATTCCAGACATCACACATCGTTCCAGACATCACACATCGTTCCAGACATCACACAACGCTCCAGACATCACAAATCGTTCCAGACATCACACATCGTTCCAGACATCACACAACGCTCCAGACATCACACATCGTTCCAGGCATCACACATCGTTCCAGACATCACAAGTCATTCCAGACATCACACATCGTTCCAGACATCACAAGTCATTCCAGACATCACACATCGTTCCAGACATCACACATCGTTCCAGACATCACACATTGTTCCAGGCATCACACATCGTTCCAGGAATCACACATCATTCCAGGCATCACACTACCGTTCCAGGCATCACTCATCGGTTCCAGACAACACCTTTCTCGAGTCGCCTACTATCTCAGCCTGTGTCCACTCTGCCTGGCCGTGCAAGCAAGAGTTTTCTGCCCTCCTCCCCCACAGCATCATGTCCGCCCGGAGCTTAGAGGACGTGTATCAATGGCTGTGATCTGCTGTCGCTTGTGAGCTTAGAGTTGAGACTAAACCGATTTACCTTACGTGGTGCATGGAAGACAACTGAGGAGGAATACTTGATATGCAGGAGTGAGTCAGTGATTGGCGGAGGCGATATGGCGTGGATCTCCTCTGTCCACCCTCCACCCGACTCTGTTCAAACTCCCTACTTCCCTCCACTCCGGTCTGTTGGTCCACCCCCCCGGTCTACGCAAGCGACACGGTGCGAGGTGACTTACCGGTGGCACACACACTCCCCCAGTGGTCTGGCGAGGCCCAGCGCCACCTGTAGGTGTAGCGGGGCGCCTCGGCCATAGCGCCGGGTAATGGAGCTTGACACTTGGGGAGTCAGTGAACTGCAAGCTCTCAAGCAGAGGCTTGTCGGCAACGCCCACCTGTCCGGCTCCCGCCAGTCTACACGGTACGATAATTACGCGCAACATGACAATGACAGCCTTATAGAGGGAGGGAGGGAGTCGTTGAGGGCGTCCGGCGGGAGGTCGCCTTGGCCTGACCCTGGTGCAGGGACACTCTCGAGGACAAGGGTAGTCTCCGGTCATTTGTGTGAGGCAAGAGGCCGCGAGGACGCAAGCGGAGAGAAAGAACCTGGCTCGCCAGGGTGTAGTTATCCTCCCTGTGTGTGTGTGTGTGTGTGTGTGTGTGTGTGTGCATCTCATTTGCAGGGTGAGGGATGAGGCCGGTGATAATTGTCTCGGGAGACGAGGGCGGGTCTGCAGCGGGAGATGGACACCGGAGAGTCTCGATGACGTCGCGAGAAGGGAGGAAGCTGGAAAGTTTTGTGATGGAAGGAGGTGGAGTTGCGAGAGGGAAAGGGGGGTGAGGACGAGTGTGTGGGGCAAGTGGGGGGACAAGGACACAGGAGAACACATAACTGGGGAACACTTACTCTCGGGTGGAAGATGGTGGACCTGATGTGGACGAGATCACAGGGAGAGAACATTAAGGAAGGCAGGGGTAGCCTTCCCCGTCTTGCCAGCGCTGACCGAGGGGCGCAGGCAGGAGCCCCTCTTCTTCTCCTCCCTTTGGGGACCTCTAGCGAGTGGCTAATGTGAGGTGGAGATCCATTGTAGATGCGTTCGTCGCCCAGAGAGACGAGCTGCTTGGTGGAAGTTGGATCACTGATTTTGTTCCTTTCGTCTATGGTGAGGAGAGGAGGGGTACCTGGTGAGCCAGACTCCCCGTCTGCAGCAGGTGCCAAGGGAGGCACCAGTCACCCACCCCTCACCCTGCAGTGTCATCCTCACTGCACTAGCCAACCTGCCGCTAGGGTGGAACGGCCGCGTGGCCGACCATACGACGCAGGAATGTCGAGGCCACCAGCAAGCACGAACCTATTTATCTTGCGTCAGGTGGCCCGGGACGGACAACGCCCGTGTTCATTGACATCCTGACCACACCCACGTCACACGCGCACACACGAGCGCATGCACGCATACACACACACCCTCAGCGAGCGGTGTATCCACGCGGGCAAATGACATGGTGCAGAGTATGTTGATTAGGGTTTCATGTACGACAACTCAAGCATTGTACCGTCGTGCTCAGGGATCGTACCGTCGTGCACAACGATCGTACCGTCGTGCTCAGCGATCACACCGTCGTGCTCAACGATCGTACCGTCGTGCTCAGGGATCGTACCCTCGTGTTCAACGATCGTACCGTCGTGCTCAGGTATCGTACCGTCATGCTCAGGGATCGTACTGTCGTGCTCCGCGATCGCACCCTCGTGCTTAACGATCGTACCTTCGTGCTCAACGATCGTACCTTCGTGCTCAACGGTCGTACCTTCATGCTCAAGGATCGTACCCTCGTGCTCAACGGTCGTACCCTCGTGCTCAAGGATCGAACCGTCGTTCTTAAGGGTCACACGGTCGTGCTCACTGGGTTCATTGCCTCTGGTATTATCACACACCATTCCATTCTTTGACCTCGCCAGGGTAGTCAGCCATACCCATATATAGGGAAAGATATTCCGGGCGCTAATGATTTTCTTCTGAGTGGGACATGGTAGACGAAGGGGTCTGTCTGGTTCGCCCATCACCCTTACACACCATCGCCTGTCACCCCCGGTTGGTTAAAGCCAGTCAGATGGAAGAGTCGGCTGGGCAGATTCCCAAACCAGCAGCCACCTCGCTCCCCCAAGGATCAGATATGTAGATCTTGTTCTACCACAGGAGCCTATCCTGCCCTCCTGCAGCACGGAGACTATCCTACCCTCCTACAGGGATCCTGTATCAGTGCAAAGGCCATCCTAGGATCCTGCAGGGACCATGATCCAACATGGAGGGACAAATCCCGACCTCCTGCAGGGGGTCGTGTTCCGGCATGGAACCAGCCCTAAGCTCTGCCTGGTATCTTGTTCTAGTATCTGGAGCTCCATCAAGGGGTATGGTCCAGGCCGTTGACCAGACAATAAGTCCCAGCATGAAGGGCATCTCCGTCGGGTAGGTTGTCCCAAGTTGCAGCAGAGACTGTCTCATTTCGGGCGCCTCCTCCGTCAGGTGGGTTGTCCCAGGTTGCAGCAGAATACTGTCTCACTGTGGGCGCCTCCTCCGTCAGGTGGGTTGTCTCAGGTTGCAGCAGAAGACTGTCTCACTGTGGGCGCCTCCTCCGTCAGGTGGATTGTCTCAGGTTGCAGCAGAAGACTGTCTCACTGTGGGCACCTCCTCCGTCAGGTAGGTTGTCTCAGGTTCCGCAGACTGGCTCGCTTCGGGTGCCTCTCCCCCTCCTTCCTCCGCCACAACACGCGCTCCTTTCATTATCATAATGATAATAATCGCCTCTGATTACACCGTGAGGCAGCCGCTGGATCTTTGTCTGCTGTCATCAAAGGAGTTCCATATGATAATCATATCCACAGAAATAATGAGTTCCTCTGTACTTAAAGTATTTCATATATATATATATATATTTATATATATATGTATATATATATATATATATATATATATATATATATATATATATATATATATATATATATATATATATATATATATATATATATATATATAGTTTTCCCCTGACGTTTTGAGTGTATGAAGTATTACTCTCACGCTCTGGTGCCCATCTTGTCTTTGGTATGAACTGTCCCCCTTCGTGACTGTGACTCGTGCACGCCTGTATCTACTCGAGGACGAAGCGAATCGGGCGGGGTTTACGTGTTCCCCGTGCGCATGCTCTCTGCTGTGTGTTGTTTCCCCGATCATGTAACGCGACGGGAGGTCAATAATCTCGCGCCCTCGGCATCCGTGCCTCGAGAAGGACGTCGGTGTCCAGGAGTTCGTCCACGGGTTCGTCTTGGGACTGGTGTAGTTTCCGATCGTTCTTGACTGCATTGGATGCTCACGTCGTCTCGTAGGAGTTCGAGTCCTACCTACCACCAGCTTAGGACGAGGATGAACTCCACTTGCACTACCCCAGCTTGTCAAAGTCCCTTGCGGACGTGCCCTCCCTCCCTCCCTCCCTCCCCAGGGACTTCACGTAGCGATTACTCCGTTCCGCTACATCGTACCGGATCATGATCGAGTTTCACTGTAAATATTACTCATTTTATTGATCGCCATCTCAAGGTGGAAGATGGAGAGGCAAATGAACCCTTGGGTCGCGTCGCTCCTGCTTGTACCTAGAGCGTCATTGTGTGTGTGTGTGTGTGTGTGTGTGTGTGTGTGTGTGTGATCAGCTTCATTCACAGGTTAATGTTGGCAGGAGACATTGTGCGAGTACCCTGACCCGAGAGCTTGCCGCGGTCGACCCCCTCTCACGTTTCATCAAGCACAGTTTCGGTGTTGATGGCGTGTCGTCCCCCCAGGTGTTGCTCGCTGGTGGATTGTGGTTAGTCTCCTATTGATTTCATCGCCGCAGTGTGGTGAGGAAAACCGTAGGATACATTGTGGTGGGGTTGGATGTGAGGAAGGACGACGTCGCAATGTTGGTGGCGGTGGTGGTGGTGAGTCGTAGCGCCGGCCGAGGGAGGAGGAGGAAGAGGAGGAGGTCGCCGACCGGTACCTGACAATTTGCTCCACTGGCCCGGGTCTCCGAGGGCCAATATGGAAAGGGATCATATGTACACCCGTTTCTTTTCACCGTCCACAGATTCCGGGCTGCCGTGCCACGTTGCATTTCGCGCCTCATGTGTTGTGTCTGATGGTCACCGGATAGCGCGCCCCGCTCAGTCCTCCCGCCTCGCCCAACCTCGGGGTTTTCCCCCAGAATTTGCTGCCACACCGTCGCCTCGCTTCCCCCAGAGGTCTCCTGTCGGTGGAGAGGGATGGTCCGCCAAGGTCTCTCCCTTTTTCTCGCGTGAGCCGTATTCAGTAGAGGAAGATACGAAGTGTAGGGACCATGAACATGGGTGACTGAGGGAGGACTGATGCGGTGGTTCGTGTCAAGCAGGTTGCAGACACCCGGGGGTCGCTGGTCCTCTGCCAACACTTCCCTTGTGCACGTGTGGCCCGTCACCCTGAACCCCCCCCCCCCCCTCAGGTGCTCTCTGTTTCCCAGCACCCTACACAGAGCATCATAAGCCTCGACCCCTCACCAGACTCACTCATATTACACTCCTACTTCCTCATCGATTACTCATACCCGTCACCCTTACACATTGGAACACCTGAACAAAAAAAAAAAAAAAATTCTGCTTCGTATTATCATGACAAACTAGATATCACCTTATGAATAACTATATAACTTGAGTTACAGCAGAGATGGGACGTAAATTCATCCCAAACTCTGTATCACTCCCCTTGGACAGGGGTGAGGTGGATGAGCTGTTACAGGGACGGGACGTAGATTCATCCCAAACTCTGTATCACTCCACTGGAGCAGGGGTGAGGTGGATGAGCTATTACAGGGACGGGACGTTTATTCATCCCAAACTCTGTATCACTCCACTGGGACAGGGGTGAGGTGGATGAGCTGTTACAGGGACGGGACGTGGATTCATCCCAAACTCTGTATCACTCCACTGGGGCAGGGGTGAGGTGGATGAGCTGTTACAGGGACGGGACGTGGATTCATCCCAAACTCTGTATCACTCCACTGGGACAGGTGTGAGGTGGACTCTATTCTAACAACCTTTACTACCGGAGACGTGAACCTCCTCCCACTGTGGAGTCAAGGTCACTACAACCCCTACCTGGTGAATATATATACTTTTTCCCACATTCCCACACACTAACGGCACGACCCCCCACGCCACAAGAACGACACGGAGTGGCTCTATTTATGGTGATGAAGTCTCTGGACATACCTGTGCCTCCCTCGCTAAAGAGAATATACTTCACCCTCAGACATGAACACTTCACTCCTCACGCTTTCCAGGAATACCATGATAATCATGCCTGCATATATGTATAGCATATATC
Source organism: Panulirus ornatus (assembly GCF_036320965.1). Lineage (NCBI taxonomy): Eukaryota > Metazoa > Arthropoda > Malacostraca > Decapoda > Palinuridae > Panulirus > Panulirus ornatus. Next base: position 6,565,595 of record NC_092290.1, on the reverse strand, counting down.
AAAAGGGGAAGAGGTATTCTCCAACTTTGGATAGGGTTCCATGAGGCTGCAGGATTGGTGACTCTTTAGGCGTCCCTGATGGCCAGAGGTGAGGCGGTGTGGGTTTGTCATGCCAGGTGTCGTGATTCCGAACGTCTCCATCAGTGTGTTGTGTACGATCAGTCACAGCAAGCAGTGATTAATGGTCCTACCTGCCAAGAATGTGTAGCACTTAAGAATTCAAACACCTGCGGGGGAGGAGGAGGAGGGAGGGAGGAAAACCGGAGTGACGGGAGGTTAGCTGGAGCGTGTCCCAAAGACAGTATGAGCTTGGAGGTTGGAGCATTGGGGGCCCTTGGGGGCGGCCGCCCGCTCATGCTCATGAGGGAGGGAGGCGGTGTAGTGCTTGAGCTGTTGGCAGTGGGAGGAGGGAAGACTGCACAACGTCATCCCTTTCCCGGCTCTGTGGTTATCTACCCCCACCCAACCCCTACCTTTTCCCTGTATCTCATTCCCTCCCCTGTAGTCTTGGTGTTCTCTCACATTGTTATCTCCCCGCACCACCACTCGGGGGGGCGCCAATAGCCATTTTCTTATTGATCATTCTGACTTTTCTTTTCACCTTGCCTTCACCCGAAGTTTGTTTTCTCCCCAGCGGCCTTCCCTACTCTCCCACCATTATTTTCATCTCACTCTTCTGCCTTATCCCTGCCACTGTTCCCCCTTACACCCACCTTATCTCCCCAGATGTCTACTGCCTCCCCACTCCCTAATACTTCCTTCTTCCTACTCCTCTTTCTCGTCCCTTCTTCCACCTAAACCTCGCTCCATTAAATAAGCCACCTCTCTCGCCTCCTCCTGCCGACCCACACCCACACACACACACACATATACAGCTCCTGAAGGCTGATTACATTCCTCAACTTCTTCGGGACGAGGAGTCACCGTTTGCCTCCCCGGGTGAGGAGGGGTTTGGTTTGCTGGTCACCATGTTACACTGATGTCGTATCTAACTTCCCAAAGCCTTGGGAAGGTTCAGAGCTTCTAAAGGGGGGTTCGAGAGATCCGAAATATACCAGCAAGGGCATCGAGCGTTCGTACCTCGCGAGATTGATACCGAAGAGTTAACTGGTCAACTGGTTCATTGGTTCACGAGCCCGTTCCGGAGTCTCTACAAGACTCCGGAACTCTAAGGGCGCGATCGTGACGTAAGAGGAGGGCCTTGCGAAGGTCTGGATTGCCTTCGATACTGATGAGAATCTCTCTCTCTCTCTCTCTCTCTCTCTCTCTCTCTCTCTCTCTCTCTCTCTCTCTCTCTCTCTCTCTCTCTCTCTCTCTCTCTCTCTCTCTCTCTCTCTCGTAAGCAGGTTATCATGCCTTACGTCAATGATATCTATTTACGTAACCATAATAAGTCGTCAAGGCCGCCGTGATCCACATCAGGCATACCTTAGGATCGAGTTGGAGGGCCTCCGCGCCCGAGCTTGAGGGGGATCGGGTACTCCCTCCCACCGCAAACACACACACACACACACACACACACACACACACACACACACACACACACACAAACTCTCCTCCTGGCTCCACTCAGTGGAGGAGGAGGAGGCTGTGGGAAGTGGAGGTCGCCGTGGTAGTTGAGGTTACCGGTAGATGGAGGGTTATAGACCACCGTCCACACCTCTTGTGCTCCGGTGAACTCCAGGATCAAACAGGACTCCACCATACTGCAGGGACCTCCCTCCTCAAGGCTACTGCCGCTTGCTACCGCTGGTCTGCGCTCCGCGCTTCAGTAAAAAACCCCGCAGGTCAATAGCATCTAACCTTCCCCTTCCCTCCTGCCTCCTGTTGGCGGTGGGCAGTCGCCTTCCCTCCCACCCCCACCGTTATCTATGTCAACAGACCCATGTATTCACCCTACTGAACTGGCTGCGATGTAGAACGTGTCGGTGGTGTGGTAGCCGCTCTCACTCACCCCTGGTAAGGACGCAACATGTCACTCAGCGTGACGTGGAGAGCAGAGGGAAAAAAAATGATACGGATTCCATTCAGAAGCTCAGTCGTGTGTGTGTGTGTGTGTGTGTGTGTGTGTTAAGAGTCCACTCTCGTTAATGTGTGTAAGGCGACGCTTGCTTGCCTGCCTGTCTGCTTGCCTGGTCGCGTCTTCATCACACGTCCGGAATGACTTTTAATTTCCAAGATTCTTCTGTGGGCAGAGGTACTGAGGGTCATTATGATGTGGTGCCCCGTTGTGGGGCGCCAGTTCCCTGTGAATCTCCCACATTCCCCAGGGCTCAGGTATCGTACCACCAGCAGAAGAAAAAAAGGAGGTAATTGAATAAAACGGGTCGTTTATGATTGTCGTTCATCTAACGTACGGAAAATGGCCAGTAGTTTTTTTTACGTCTTATCTATTGCGGAAGAAATGATTGGCTTGAAATATGGTGGGGTCGGAGTCCCTACTGACGGTGTCAGCGAAGAAGAGGGCCAGTGAGAACAGAGGGGCCTTCAGCGTGCCTCCTCGCCCTTGTTGCTCTTAATGTGCACTTGCGTTAGCACTTGTACAGCCTGGTCACAGACGGCCTCTGGTATAATGTGCTTACGTCTGCCCATAATGCGGCAGTAGCCAGCCGCCTCACGTCCCAGGAACCATCTACCACCAAGGCTTTCGATCCTATTTGAAGTTTTCACCGTCCGGGTTCGTATTGGCAGCTGCCGCCCTTCCACCTTAGCTCTCCTCCGTCAGGATGACGCACGAGCTGTGTCGCACACCTTCTCCGGCCGGGCGGGGCACACCTTGGCCTGTGCCCACCTCATGCAGCCTCCTCGTCTGCAAGACAATGAGGACGGGAAAGTAGCATTAGTGTTCGCTGTTGTCGTGGTGGTGGTGGTGGTACGAGTCGCCCGTATTGGTGTCTCTGGTGTTGGCTATGACCTCGTTTATGTGGTGGTTCACGGACGGGTACCATAAGCAGCGCTAGACGTGTATAGACCCGTCATTGGTGGTTGAGTTAGGGGTCAGCTGGCTCATGCTGGTGGAGGGAGAGGGAGGGCTGCATGTGTAGTGAGAGGGTGGAGGACAGGGACTGTGTGCGTGGAGAAACCTTACTCTGGTAATGTTGTCTTGAAGGAGCTGCACGACAGTAGTGTTGAGGCATGAGGGCTGGGTGTGAGGACACAGGTACTGGGCGCAGGAGCGATCTCCTCCCAGCTGATGGTTTTTTTCAACACGCAGGGTAAGTAAGGTCGTGGTCCAGGTCACAGCTGGGCTTGGATGTCCACCCTGACGCCACGCTCCTGTCACCAGGCTAACCCGTCCTCCCTGAAGCCACCCTTCTGTCACCAGGCTAACCTGTCCTCCTGACGCCACGCCCCCGTCACCAGGCTATCCTGTCCCTTTGACGCTATGCTCCTGTCACAAGGCTAACCTGTCCCTTTGACGCTACGCCCTTGTCACCAGGCTAACCTGTCTCCCTGACCGTGTTTCGGCCGCGAGTGTTTCCGCATCATGGCAACCTCGCCACAGCGACTACTTCTCGAAATACATTTTGGGCCCAAGTGGGCTAGGTCTAGGATGGCAACTCCAGCAACTCCTCTCCATGACCGAGCCCTTTTGTTGTCTTATCTCCGGCTATTTTCATTTTTCGGCCCTCTGCTCCCGAGAGCTTTATGTTGATTTTGTTTAGTATCGGACTGAATTGGATATGGCAGACGCCCGCTCGCTGGTCATTCGATATGGACGGAATTGGTGCATCCTTGAGTGAGTCGTGGTTAGGGGGGTGCCTCTCACGGTGGGTGTAGGGCGAGGATGGCTCTCACGATGAAGGACGAGTGAGGTGGTAGGATGGAGGGTTTTGTAGATGAGGGAAAATACAATCCCTCTCGTGGGTTTATATTTGGTTTGCGATTGACTCACGTGGTAGGAGGCGGGGTTGGGACAGTTCTAAAGGGGGATTGGCTATGGGATGAATGGGGTGGTAGGGTGGAAGGAACGTGTAGCCGAGACAGTGGAATAACGTAGAGAGGTTGAGTGTATCGTCTGAGTGAACGAGGAGGTTGGATTACTGGATGGGCTACCAAGTTGGTGGGTTCCGAGCGCGACAGTTGTCTGGCGGGGGATAACGCGAGAGGATGGCCCCGAACGTTGACATGTCCCTCGGGTACCAGACTGGGGGAAGCGACGCACCCTCGCTGCTTACTGCCGGTGCTCCTACTTCTCACACCGACTACTGTCAACGACAGCGATGGGAGGACAGCAGACATCACACTGGGTGCTGTCCACTCTCCTCCTCCTCCTCCTCCTCCTCCTCACCATCGCCAGCACCGCCGTGTTTCCTTCCAGTCGATTGGCTCAGGAGGGTTTTGCCCCATTCCCCCATCCTCCCAAGGGATCATATTACCTCCAGACGTCAAGGATGACTCTCTCTCTCTCTCTCTCTCTCTCTCTCTCTCTCTCTCTCTCTCTCTCTCTCTCTCTCTCTCTCTCTCTCTCCCCGACTACAGGCCGCGTCAAAGGCTGCGACGGGCGTAGAGCAGCAACAGTACGTGCACCGCTTCCCTCCATTCACGGACGGACGGACGGCCGTGGTAGAGGACGGTGGGAGGGCCGTGCCGTTGCCTGGCGAAGCAGGTGTGAGTGTGATTTCCAAGGGGTATGTGTGCAGGTATCTTAGACTGGGCCGGTCTCCTGACGGGGGTTGTGGCTGACCTCACACCACAGGCTTGCCCGTTGCGCCCCCCTCCTCCTCCCGCTGATGCTATTCTTCCTGCTCTTGCTTCTCCGACGTCTCCCATTTATGACTTCCTCTGTACCGTGTAACTCTTAACCTCACTACAGGAGTCGCACTGCACTTCTAGTCTATCATCTGCCCTTGGATCATCCAGTCCCCTACAGCGCTTGCCCTCTGGTCACTTCTGACGGTATATTTCATTTCGACTCGTTGTCCCCATTGTCTCATTACCCATCCTTGGCCTGCAGTGCCCATCCTTTATCGTCTTGTATTCCTTCCTTCCTTCCTCCTCCTCCTCCTCCTCCTCCTCCTCCTCCTCCTCCTCCTTCTGCCTCTTCTTCTTCTTCACTCTCCTCTCCTCTCCTCTCCCAGCCCCCGACGAGGCAGGAGTTCAACGCTCTCGAGTTAAAAGTTTTTTTCTCTCTCTCTCCTCCTGCCGTAATGTTTTGGTGAATTAATAAGGGCTGTGCTCTCGCAGTTGGAGAGTAATTGGCATGTCACTTACCCATTATGACTGTCCTCTCCTGGCTTGGCATGAAGCCCGCCAGACGCCAGCAACCCTCCACACACACACACACACACACACACACACACACACACACACACACACACACACACACACACACACACATACACGCACACACACCACCACCACTACCTTCCTTCCAGGGACCCGGTGTGATGTGGGGGCCCAGTCTGGTGTAGGGCCCGGCAGACGCCGTCTCCCACATACCACTACCTACCCTTTAGGGGGGCCCCGGTGTGGAGTGGGGGAGGGGCGCGCCCCGGTACAGGCCGTCCCTCACCACCACCTATCCTCCAGGAGAACCTGGTGTGGCGTGAGACCCGCTCCTGCGTGGTACCCGGTCTAGTACGAGTCCCGGAATGGTGAGGGAGGAGGAGGAGGAGGAGAGTCCCTCTTTTCTAATGTGGGGCCCGGTCTGGTGTGGGTTCCGGCAGACATTAACCCTCCCTCTCCTCCTCCTCCTCCTCCTCCTCCTCCTCCTCCTCCTCCTCCTTCTCCCCACCCTCCCCCCTAACCTACAACCAACCTACCCAGGCCCCTCAGGCCGGCCGGCAAAGGGCACATGGGAGGTGTAATATCCTTGGGAGACTTGCTACCCTGGTACACTCCACTCCCCCAACTCCCAACTCACACACCCCCGGGTGAGGTACCATGACCTGGGGGGGTCCTTGGGACCTGGGACCTGGGAGGTTCATGGGACTGCAGGGGAGGGGGTTCCTGGGACCTGGGACCGTCAAGTAGAGAGATGGTATAGAACTATGTGCGTATAGATAGGGTCGGGAGGGCACTGGGAGTGTGGGCCAGGTGCCTCCCTCACGCCAGGGGCATCAGCAGGTGTGTCCTTGATGCCAAGGCTTCAGCAGGTGTGGGGTCCGAGGGGGGTCTTCGTCAAGGATCGAACTTTCGGACTGGACTTTGTCCAAAAGGCTGGGGTGAACTGGGATGCACCTCTCCCCCCAAATACGGAAACAGTATTTCATGTGAACATGAAAATTGCTTTTGTGATGGGTGAGCGTCTGCAGGGGGAAAACACAAAACAGTTTTCTATTCTTTCCCCCCTCCTCCGATTTTTTTTTTCTTTTTTTTTTTTTCTTTTTTTTTTTTTTGAGGCAATCGTAAGTTCAAGATTATTTGACTCCGGGAAGAGGCCGCGGGGGAGTGGTTGACCCGAGAACGATGATGTAGGATGCGCAAAGATTTAGAGAAATGGTAGAGACGAGATTTTAAAGCGTTTTCTTCTCTCTCTTCTTTTTCACCTGAGAGAAATGGGCAATCTTCAAGCACTTTGCTTTTGATGTCTCGAGTGCGTCAAATCTTGACGGCATCCATGGAAGAACGTAAAGTGGGAGAACGGAGTGGAGAGGAACGTGGGCGTTTATGGGAGAATAGTCTTGCGTGAGCCTATGATTACTGAGCCCGCATGATGTACCCGGGATGAACAGAAAAGAAATCGAGTGATTAAAGCTGCGGGGAAGGCCATATGAGGGAAACTTGGCGGGAAGAGCTTGATGCCAGACCCTGAGCGTCCCACTCACGGTACCAGGAGACTGGTTGGTGTGGACGTGGCTGTATGCGCTGTTCTAACAGAGGTTGTTTACGTGCCAGGTCCCAGCACACATACACACAAGCGTGACCGAGGCTAGTCCCCGTCAGCCTACGTAAGTAGGAAAGCTATACAGTAGTGGGTGAGACTACGTGGCTCTGACGGCGCTAACTTTAGCGTTGGGCAACAGCGTTTCATACCACATCCCTGGTAACGAGTGCTAACCTGGCCGCCTATATAAAGGTGCCATGGGTCGGCGTGTGAGTGGTGACGCGTGAACTGGTGGTCAGCAACCATTAGGGTGCCGTATGTATATTGACATTAGGGATTGTGCGCTGCCGCATACAGCTGTATCAGGCAATACATGTTACCACATACAGCTGTATGAGGCAATACATGTTACCACATACAGCTGTATGAGGCAATACATGTTACCACATACAGCTGTATCAGGCAGTACATGTTACCACATACAGCTGCATCGTTTAATACATGTTATCACATACAGCTGTATCAGGCAATACATGTTACCACATACAGCTGTATCAGGCAATACATGTTACCACATACAGGTGTGTCAGGCAATACATGTTACCACTTACAGGTGTATCGGGAAATACATGTTGCCACATACAGCTGTATCAGGAAATACATGTTACCACATTCAGCTGTATCAGGAACTGTCAAATGCTATGCACAGTTGTATCAAAGTATTGTGTCTCGTGCAACTGTATCAGGGCCAATATGGTACCACATACAGCTGTATTATACACAATACAGTACTACATACATCTGTATCATTGAGTGCACGAGTGTATCAAGGACTATGAGGTGCCACAGATAACTGTATCAGGGACTATGAGGTGCCACAGATAACTGTATCAGGGACTATGAGGTGCCACAGATAACTGTATCAGGGACTATGAGGTGCCACAGATAATTGTATCAGGGACTCATCGGTGCCTTACAGAACTGTATGAAGAACTCTGTGGCGCCTTATACAACTGTATCATGGACCATATGGCGCCTCATGCAACTGCCTCACGGGCTGTGGTGATGTCACATACAGCGACGCCTTGGGTACGCGGCGCCACAAGCGACGCACAAGGACGTGTGAGGAGGACGGAGGGAGGGAAGGAGGAGGAGGGCCTGGCGAACGCCAGTGATATTGAGGAGTGAGGCAAGGATGGTACTTCATTAACCAGTGATGTCCTGGTGTAAGTGAGGGTGAGGCACATCAGTGAGTCGGGTCAGATTGAGGCGTGGCTGATGACACAAGGGGGGGGGGGGGCGCTTGTTATGATGCTCCCGGGCCTCCTCCCGTCCCTCAACATTAGCCCCAGAAAGTAAGTGGCCCCACGGTGGTTAAGTAGCGTCATTATGTGCAATTATGAATGCGTACTTCTAGGTGGACAAGAGCCCTCTGTCTCCCCCCATGAAAACTAATGTCTGGGGAGATTCCGCGGAGTTACACGTATGTATATATATATATAGTGGCCTTAATATGGCGGTGGATCCAAGGGGATTTCGCTCCAGCTGGAAATGCTACTCTGTTCGGTAAGCGAGGCAGCGACACGGCCGTTCAGAGGGTCAGGTAGGTGGTAGATGAGACAGAGGGCCTCCTCCACCTCCTCTCCTCCCTCCCTCAGGTATTTGAGTATGGAAGTGTACTCCGGAGTGGGAGGGAAGCGACGAGAGAGGGGCGGAATGAGAGAGAGTGAGTGTGTGGTGGTGGAGGCCCCCAGGATCTTGTTGATGTGGTGGTAAGCAGGAACCATGCTGGGATCTGACCCGCCCCGCACTGGCCTGCCGCACTTCCCTGTACCGCGCCTCTCCTGCCATGTCTGTCTTCACTACCACGTCCTCCAGCCCGTCTGTCTCCAACTGCCACGTCCTCCAGCACGTCTATCTTCACTAACACGTTCTCCAGCCCGTCTGTCTCCAACTACCACGTCCTCCAGTCCGTTTATCTTCACTACCACGTCCCCCAGCCTGTCTGTCTTCACTACAACGTCCTCCAGCACGTCTATCTTCACTACCACGTCCTCCAGACCCTCCACCGTCACTGTCACGTCCTCCATCCCTCACCTTCGCTACCACGTCCTCCAGACCACTACCACGTCCTCCAACCCTCACCTTCGCTACCACGTCCTCCAGCCCTCACCTTCACTATCACGTCCTCCATCCCTCACCTTCGCCACCACGTCCTCCAGACCACTACCACGTCCTCCAACCCTCACCTTCGCTACCACGTCCTCCAGACCTCACCTTCACTACCATGTCCTCCAGCTCTTACCTTCACTATCACGTCCTCCAGCCCTCACCTCCACTACCACGTCCTAAGACCTCCTCTTCGCCGTCACGTCCCCAGCCCACGTCGTCCAGCATTCATCTTCACCGCCTGGTCTCCTGCCCTTACCATACGCCACCAATCATGTCCATCCACACACCAACCCCAGCCACGCCCACACCTCTCACGCCCACAGTACTCCCTCCCACCATACCTACATGCGCCCCGCCCAGACCCCCTACTGCTACCCATGGCCGCGCCCACGCCGCCCACGCCCACTACCCCATCACTCATACCGTTCGTGCCATCCAACTCATACCATGGATGCCCGAACCAGACGCCGTCTAGTGCAGATCACCCACGCCCACACCACCCATTCTCCCGCCACCCACGCCCACGCCACCTGGGCTCCCACCACCCACGCCTACACCACCCGAGCTCCCAGCCCCTACGCCCACACCACCCAGCTTTCCACCACCCATGGCCATACAGCCCACGCCCACAGACGCACACAGCACCTACGCCCACACCACCACACCCACACCAACACATGACTTCCACCAAGTAGCCAAAGAACCCTCCATCCCACACTGTCCATTGCCCGCGTCCAAAGCAAATGCCAGGGGTTTGTGTGTGTGTGTGTGTGTGTGACACTGTCCCGTGCAGAACGCGGCCCAGAGCCCCTTCTAACCCTAGTCTTGGCCACATTCGGAGAGCAAGGTGTGTGTGTGTGTGTGTGTGTGTGTGTGTGTGTGTGTGTGTGTACCAGGTGCCACGACGTATGGCCCCAGCCAAACCAGCCTGGCATGTAATCATCCACGGGAACCGTTGACTCTTAAGTTCATCTCGCCAGCCACTGCTGTCCTACGGCCATTTACTCACGACGACACCGTCACCAAGTTACGTTGCTTCGTATTGTCTGTCCACCTGCCTGTCTGACTGTCAGTAGCTTTCCGTCTATTTATCTAATCTGTGTCTTATGTCTGTGTATCTGTCTATCTGTTTCTTATACCTACCTATCTGTCAATCTATCCATCTATCTATCTGTCTACCTGGCCATCAGTCTATCCATCTATCTATCTATCTGTTTATCTATCTTATCCATATATCTTTCTATCTATCTGTCTATCTGTTTCTTATATTTATCTATCTATCTATCTACATATCTACAATTATTCAAGAAAGATTGTTTTAGGTTGTTTTTGTAGGTACACGGGTCGTATGTCGAGGGAGCAATCCCATCTTTACAACCGTGAAGTTGTGTTTACAACAGGGCATAACAGAGCATCTTGAACCCCGTTTTCTATCAATGCTTCTGATCTCCCAGATGTCATAGAAAACCGGGAAAGATACGCCCACTTGTAAAGGCTACCCCTGGGACTGTTCATCACATGTTCGGAAGAACACATTGTTTAAGAGTGCTGTTATCTTTATGTTCACAATTCATCCTGTCTGCTCCTTATTCATTCCCGTCGCCACCCCGCCACACATGAAATGACAAACCCCTCTCCCTCCCTCCCCCCAGCATGTGCGCGAAAGGTAGCGCCAGGAAAAGACAACAAAGGCCACATTCGTTCTTTGATCAGTTGGTTCTCTGGTAGGAGAGGGACGCCGCCAGCCGTCTGTTGTGTCCGTTATGTTCGGTAGTGTATGATCGACCCAGCTGGGCGGGCGTCATGCAGTGGATCACCTGCACGTATTCGTGGTTCCGAAGCCTCGTTCAAGTGGCCCACTTCGCCGCGGGTCGTTCGGTCGATCAGCTTCGGATTATCTGAGGGAGAAGATCTGGATGATTTGGTCGAGTGGGTGAGCAGATCTGGATGATTTGGTCGAGTGGGTGAACAGATCTGGATGATTTTGTCGAGTGGGTGAACAGATCTGGATGATTTGGTCGAGTGGGTGAGCAGATCTCGATGATTTGGTCGAGTGGGTGAACAGATCTGGATGATTTGGTCGAGTGGGTGAACAGATCTGGATGATTTTGTCGAGTGGGTGAGCAGATCTGGATGATTTGGTCGAGTGGGTGAGCAGATCTCGATGATTTGGTCGAGTGGGTGAACAGATCTGGATGATTTGGTCGAGTGGGTGAACAGATCTGGATGATTTGGTCGAGTGGGTGAGCAGATCTGGATGATTTGGTCGAGTGGATGAGCAGATCTGGATGATTTGGTCGAGTGGGTGAACAGATCTGGATGATTTGGTCGAGTGGGTGAACAGATCTGGATGATTTGGTCGAGTGGGTGAGCAGATCTGGATGATTTGGTCGAGTGGGTGAACAGATCTGGATGATTTGGTTGAGTGGGTGAGCAGATCTGGATGATTTGGTCGAGTGGGTGAGCCGATCTGGATGATTTCGTCGAGTGGTTCACCTTTTTTCGGGGTGACACATTATGGGACCATATAGTTTTCGATAACTGAACCAGAAGGCATCCGGATAATCCAACAGGTTCCCTCCTACGCCTGGATAATTTATCTACTGCGAGTCCAATCCTGGATAATTGGAGGGAAAAGGACTAGTTTATGGATGATCCGTCGTCGCGTTGGAGAAAGTCCACCTCCGGATAATTCGTCGAGCGGACAATCTCACTGCGGTTAATTCCTCCCTTGATTCACTAGGGCCTCCTGGATAATTCAGCGAGCGAGATCCGCCAGTTGGGGTTAATTAACCGGGGCGGCCATCTATCTCTGGACTATTGAACGGACGGACGTACGTCTAAATCTTGGCGGCGGCGTTGTGAGGTGAGGTGAGGTGAGGGTGAGGGTGGTTGGATGGGGATGGGGGGAGTTGAGCGGAGGAGCATTGGCGGCCAGTACATCAAAGTAATCGAAGCCACCCCCCCCTTCCTCCTCCTCCTTGCCCCTTCCTTCCTTACCCCCGCCCCGCTAAATCTGTGCGTCTATGAAGGGCCGGGCAATTACGGTGACGGGGCCTCCGAGGGGGGCCCCCGGTGAGTAGCATCGGAATCTCCTCATTATGACGGTGTCCGCCTCATCACACGACACCGCCGTTACCTGCGAGTAGTTCTCATACGCGTCCGCCGCCACGTCGCCGCAAAAGCGGGACCACGCCGGTGGAGAGAGCGCGTGGGTAGAGGAGCCAGGGCGCAGTGAAGAGGTAAAAAGCGCCTGCGAAGACGGAGGAGACTCACTCGGACCTCCGTCAGGAGGATGGAGGGAGAAAACCACCACCGCACGTCCCCCCCCCCCCCCCTGCGGGAGGAGTGTGAGGCCGGAGGTGGATGAGAGAGAGAGAGAGGGGGGGGGGATAGGGGGAGAAAGGTCCGGGGCCTGGCCCTCCGGGCGCCAGGTAAAGTGTTTCACAAAAGGTCTTCTGGCCCGTCATGACGGCCGCCACTTCTGGCCTGTGTAAATAACTCAAGAATGACGAATGCCTCCTCCTTCCCCCCCCCCCCCCCCCACCCTCCTCCTCCTCCCGCACCAGCGCCCGCCGTAAATCGTTGTAGTTCTGTTGTCTCAGATTAATCCTTCCCATCCTGCGGCGTCTCAAGTCGGGGACAGGTGCGTGGAGGGGGCCCCGCGCGCCTGTTCCCCGGGTAGGGTCGGCCCCCGCGAAAGGGCGCAAGCGGCAGGAGGAGGATGGAGGTCTCAAGGGCAGAGAGTGGACACTATGAACCCCTGTCGAAGCTCTGGAAGCCCCTCATTCCAGTCACTTCAGACTAGGATGCTCGCAAGGGGCTTCACGACCCACTTGCCTCAGTCACTCCGGGGCTGGATGTTCGCTAGGGGCTTCACGACCCACTTGCCTCAGTCACTCCGGGGCTGGATGTTCGCTAGGGGCTTCACGACCCACTTGCCCATAGTCACTCCGGGGCAGAACTCTCGCTGGAGACCACGTTCCTCACCACCGCCATCCCAGATGAGTGCCGATAGACACCGTAACTTACCAGAGGCGACACTGGACCATATATAGGTATATATGATAGGCCGGGAGCGTGACGTTACACTCGTATATCATGGCCGGCAGCCTCCACACCGTTCCCCCTGGCCCCGCCTCCCTCCCTCCTTCCCTCCTTCCCTCCCTCCCTTCATATATAATTCTGACCCGTCATGGGTGGCCAACAGCCGCCCCTCGGCCTACCCGCGCACCGTAACGCCCTTGGCCCCGGCCGCCTCGTCCCCTATACCTTCACCGCTCGGAGCCGAGGGAGCGGAAGAGATGTGTGTGTGTTCGACAGCAGCACCAGCTGGAGGAAGAGCTCCTCTCCACTCAAGGTAGCTGGGGCAGGTGGGTGAAGGCGGCCCAGGTGGTTACTCCGTCACGCAGCCCTGTTGCTCCCTACGTCTAACGAACTGCTTGCTCACTGGGATGGCTTCCACCTTCACATCTCGCTCACCAAGAAGGAAACGCAGTTCTTGTCTTCAGCAATACCCTGGTATACACCAAACGCAAGGGGGTTGGCGAAGACTGTTGGGTGTTCCGCCACGAGATACAAGAAACGCCCGAGAGAAACATTTAAGAGAAAACTTGGTGCGTGGTTGAAGTCATTCCCAGACGAACCCAGGACTGAATAGCGTCTAAAGAGGTTAGCATCGGGAGAGAACGGGAGTTGTTCTTCAGGCAAGACGCGCGGTGAGCGCTACTCGCTACCTCTCTCTCTCTCTCTCTCTCTCTCTCTCTCTCTCTCTCTCTCTCTCTCTCTCTCTCTCTCTCTCTCTCTCTCTCTCTCTCTCTCTCTCTCTCTCTCTCTCTCTCTCTCTCTCTCTCTCCCCAAACGGCCAGGACGGTGATGGAGCCGCCAGCGCCACAGTGGGCAAGGACCTGCTTCCTAGGAAGATAATAAGAGATTTCAGAGAGTTAGGCCAGATGGAGGTAAGATGGAGTAAGGCTGGTGGAGGTAGGGTGGAGTAGAGAGGGTGGAATGTCTGCGTGAGATAGGGTGGAGTAGGGAGGGATGAACGTCTGGTGGAGGTACGATGGAGTAGGGGAGAGTGGAAAGCCTGGTGGAAGTAGGATCGAGTGGGGAGGATGAAGGTGGGCTGGTGGAGTTACGGTGGAATAGGGAGAGGGGAGATTGGAGAGGGTTAGCGAAAGCTAGGGTGGAGCAGCAAAGAAGGACAGTTAACGGGGGGGACCTAATGGTCCATGACGAGGTTATCTGCAGTCCTAATCTCAATTGTGGGAGACACAGGATAGTAAAGCAGAGAGCACCTCCCCACCCCACCTCTCCCTCTGGCTCAACCGCCGGCCAGGGAGATAAGGTGAGGCGAAGCACCATCCAGTATGGAGAAAGTATGCGTACTGCCATGCAAATCTGATCGGAAATTGTGAATGGGGAAAAATGGTTCCTCGCGGTGACCAGAGAACTGCTCTCCTGCGGCTGGACTGTGAAGAAGAAGAAAAAAAATATGTGAATTAATTCTTGAAGCAGAACTGATTGCTGCTGAAAAAAATACATCATTGAAGTATTTGTGTAGCCTTAATTTGAAGGCGTTTATAGTCCTTGCCTTTTGTATTCCAATGTTCTTTTTTTTTCTTTCTTTCTTTCGCAAATCTACAGCTGAAGATGTGTGGTTGGGCATCGGCGCTGCTAAATCATGTTCCTTTTAGCTTCATACTTTTTTTTCCTTCTTTTTTTTCGTTCATTGAATCTCATTCGTAATTAGATAATGATTTTGGTGTCTGAATCTCTCTTCTTCAGGCTTCCCCCCCCCCCCCCCCCCCTCAGCGAAGGAAATAGTTTCGTTGCTCCTCTTTGAATTCGTTCAGGTTTTTCTTCATCTTTCATTACGTTCGATGAAAAGAGCATAAGAATGTTCTGCAAATGAGAAGTGTGCAGGTGGAGATAGGGTGGAGTACAGAAGGTAGGAGCTGGTGGAGGTAGAGTGGATTCGCGAGGGTGGAGACAAGTGGAAGTTGAATGGAGCAGCGAGGATGGGGGAGCGAGTAGAGTCAGGGTGGAGCAACGAGGGTTTGGAGCAGGTGGAGGAGGTAGGGTGGAGTAACGAGGGATGGGAGCAGATGGAGGTGGTATGGTGGAGTAACGAGGGGTGGGATCAGGTAGAGGAGGTAAGACGGAGGCTGGTGGAGGAGGTCGGGGTGGAGTCACCAGGCCTCCTGGCTCCCCTTCCCTCCTTCCCTCCCCCACTCCTCCCACACTGGATACACCGCCTGTCAAAGTAACCAGTGTTTATATTTCCGCATCTCCATTTCTGATGCTTTTATAAGTATTCAAACTGCTAGCCGGAATTTATTGGTTAATGATGTACGTGGGGGCCAATTACTCCGGAATTCCATGATCCTTAGTGGTGGTTACAAATTATATACAATCAAAAGGAATTTTATTAAAATATGTGATGCATTAAAGCAAAGTTAATGTTGCTGTAAGACGGACTCCATGCGCATCTCCGTCGCCAAGCAGTTTACGGCCTAGAACTGGCTAGACTCGGTTGCCAGCAGTGGGTGGGTCTCTGTTTTCGCAATGGGACGCTGCTAGACGCGGCCTCAACTGCAGGGCTGGACGCGGCCTCAACTGCAGGGCTGGACGCGGCCTCAACTGCAGGGCTGGACGCGTCCTCAACTGCAGGGCTGGACGCGTCCTCAACTGCAGGGCTGGACGCGACCTCAACTGCAGGGCTGGACGCGGCCTCAACTACATGGCTAGACGCGGCCTCAACTGCAGGGCTGGACGCGGCCTCAGCTGCAGGGCTAGACGCGGCCTCAACTGCAGGGCTTGACGCGACCTCAACTGCAGAGCTGGACGCGACCTCAACTGCAGGGCTGGACGCGGCCTCAACTGGAGGCAGGAGTAATGTTAGAAGTTCCCAGTGTGGGCTGCATCGTATGAGGTTTATCTTGACTGAGGTGGAGGAAAGGCTGGGTTGGGTATGGAAAGTGTGTGTGTGTGTGTGTGCGTGTGTGTGCGTGTGTGTGTGTGTCTGTGTGTGTGTGTGTGTGTGTGTGTGTGTGTGTGTGTGTGTGTGTGTGTGTGTGTGTGTGGAGGGAGGCGGGGAAAAGAGAAACGAGAAGTTTGGGAACGTGGGGACGAGAGATACACTGAGATTGTCGATGTCAGGAGAGATACCCAGACGGGTCTCCCAAATTAAGTGTGGTCTCTCGAGGGCGGTATCACTGCTTGCTGAGATAATCCAGGACGAAAGTGAGAACATGAGGACCAGGGTGGCTTGAAGGGCTTAGAACATGAGTGAACATGACCGTGTTGGGTACAAATGTTGAAGTGAAAATGACGGTGCCTGCCACGGACAGGTGTGGTGTAGAAGGGTAATTACATCAGGTGAGAACACCTCGGACCATATTATTACAGGTGAGGATTAGGACCCACTAAATCTCATCCCAGAGGAAAGTGAAAAAAGACCACAGAGCACCATCGTCCGTCTCGTTTGTGAGCCCCATTCGTTGGTTGTTAACGAGCTTGATTTTGACTCGCAGTTGCCTGTGATGGGAGCACGTGTAGATGGTCAGGGAGAGAGAGAGAGAGAGGGAGAGAGAGAGAGAGAGAGAGAGAGAGAGAGAGAGAGAGAGAGAGAGAGAGAGAGAGAGAGAGAGAGGGTGTGTGGGCAGAGGAGGGTTGGTGGACTTGGCCAGAGAGGAAGGAGGTTCAGGTGGAGTTGAGGGATGGTATGGCCGAGGGGTAGTGGAGGCAGTGGACGGAGCCAGCATCGTAAAAACTGGGCGGCGGCAGGAGGGGAGGAAACACAGCCGGCCGCACGCCAAACAACCAGCAGGTGTGACTTCCAAGAGTAAATACTATAAACTGTACCCTTACTCCCTCCCTCACAAGCACTCCCTCCCTCCCATGCTCTACGCTCCCTCCTCACACACTATATGTTCCCCTCCTCGTACATATCACACCAACCCCCCCCCCCCTGTGTACGGTGTACTGTTCCGTCTTGCACACAATACACCACTGTAACTTCTTACCCACACTGTATGCCCGCTTTCACACACACACTCTAAGCCCACCTCTCCACCCAGTGTTAACCACCTCCTCACACACTACATTTCCCCCCCACTCTATACATATTGTGTCGCCCCCTTTCGCACACAGTGTGTTTTTCATCACCACCAGACCTGAGGCAATCCTTCCTTATTACTTTCACCCAGCGTAAAAATTGGAAAAAAACGACCTTGAAGTATACTGTTTTCCCTTCCCAGTGTGGAAACACTCTTGTCCATTTAAGACGACCCAGAAAAGGAACATTGAGCCCCAGCGTTCTCAGCAGTCCTCTTGAAGGGACAGGACCAGAGGCCTTTTGAATATGTCCAAGAAAGCACGATTTTACTCACACCTTTGTGCTCTTCCAAGATGTTCGTAAGTCTAACACATACGTTGTACATGGTCTCTTTCCTGTGGACCCATGGCGTCTGGCGTGTAAGTAATTCCTAGCAGTCATCTGTCTGTTTTACTTGATGGTCTTCGGTACCTTGCAGACCACTCTCCTTAATGGCAAAGGTCTGTAGGTCCAGAGCCCACCATCTCGTTCACTTTAAGATTAGCTCTACCTTTACTCACAGGTCTTCATGTGGTGTAGAACCGTATCCGAGCGAGACCCCTTGGTACAGAACGTCCCCTGTGGCTTGTTCATCTTCTAAACGCAAAATGAGGGCCATCCAGTCCTTACACAGTGCAGCGTAGGTCCTGTTCCTCACGCGCCATCATGTACTCATTGCTTTGCAGAGTACTACTGTCTGCCACCCCACCTTTTTCTCCCCCGAGAGCTCTTCATTAAAAGATGCTTTTCAGCCTAGCATTCAACTCGCCCTTGTGAGGGTAGGAACTGGCGGCCGGTAGAGCGCCCAGTTTATATCTACTGGAGTGTTTGCACGGCTTTGCTCCCAAGGGCCCTGAGAAAGCGAATGGTTTGCAGTGCTGGGTGCGTTCCAGAGTCCGTCCCTGGAGCAGTTCTCAGTACTGGGTGCGTTCCAGAGCCCCGGGCGTGTTGCCGAGTCTGTCCGCAGCGCCATCGGAAACGTCCGCCGACATAATACCAGCGGCGGAGTTTTTAATCTTTGTGTCGCGTAAATAAAGCGGGTACGCCGGCTCGTGACCCGGGCTCTCGCCACACGAATCTTACCCCCCCTCCCGTATCCCTATCTTAATTCATTCCTTTCATTCCTCCGTTATACGCAACTCGCGGGCGTAAAATTGGTAGTTGGCGTTATCTCGCGTTAATGTATTCATGAACGTTTGTGGAGCAGAGAAATGTGTACATTTCGTGCGTTTTTCTTGGGGGGTAAATGAGGAGTTTATTGCAGCCCGGCCACTCGGGGACTGGTAATTATGTAGTGTTTTAGATTATGTGGTGATGGCACTTTCTCTGGGGGACAGGAGGGGCTGCCGGTCCCCCCGGAGAGTGATTCGCGCTCTGCCTGCTGTCATCACACCTGCTGATAACTTAGATAGCCTGGCTGACTGTCCCTGCTATCAGTACACCTGCTGATACTACAGCACCGCTGACGTTCAGATAAGAGCCTTAGTAGCCTCCTCCGCCAGGGGCACCGAGCATCGCTGGAGGCGGGCGTAAAGTCTGCCCCCGCCTGATGCCCTCCACACAATTCCTGACGGAGGACCTCGCTCACTCACGCACTCCTGACGGAGGACCTCGCTCACTCACGCACTCCTGACGGAGGACCTCGCTCACTCACGCACTCCTGACGGAGGACCTCGCGCACGCACACTCCTGACGGAGGACCTCGCTCACTCACACACTACTCTGACGGAGGACCTCGCTCACTCACGCACTCCTGACGGAGGACCTCGCGCACGCACACTCCTGACGGAGGACCTCGCTCACTCACACACTCCTCTGACGGAGGACCTCACTCACTCACACACTCCTGACGGAGGACCTCGCTAATTAACTTCTGCTGTCGCTGCTGTTGACGTACACGATCTGCAGGCTGGATTCCGTGTGTTAGCCGCTGACCTGAGACTTTGCCCCGCAGTGTTAACCTCCCGTCCCTCCCTACACACACACACACACACACACACACACACCAGTCCGCCGGCCGAGTCATTATGAGACAAGTGACAATCGCGTCTTGATTGCGAGACGGGAGGGGGGAAGGTCCTACATTCTCGTCTGGTCAAAACTCGTAATTAATGGCTGAAGGAACCACGAACGTGGACTCTCAGAGCCAGCCCCCAGGATCGTGATGTGTGTGTGTGTGTGTGTGTGTGTGTGTGTGTGTGTGTGTGTGTGTGTGTGTTGAGAAGGTGTAGGGGAAGGGGGGGGGGGGCGGTTGAACCGCGAACTGTGTTGATCTTGTGTCACGTCCGGTGACCCGAGATGGATGGACGAGGGAGGGGAAGGGGGTCGTGGCGTCCCGTGACTCATGCTCCACTCCACCTGTAGACCCCCACCACACCCCCACACCACTCCACCTGTAGACCCCCACACCACTCCACCTGTAGACCCCCACACCACTCCACCTGTAGAACCCCCACACCACTCCACCTGTAGAACCCCCACACCACTCCACCTGTAGACCCCCACACCACTCCACCTGTAGATCCCCACCCTTCCACCTGGGCCTCCTCGCCCTCCCTCTCCTGTCGACTCCATGATCAACATTGCCAGTGACGCAGGCAGGTGTGTGGTGTTGGCTGGTGTGAAGTGTTGAGGGCAAGTGTTGGCAGCGGTGTGTGGGCAGGGAGGGACGATGGAAGGCAGGTGTGTGGTGTTGGCAGGTGGGAAGTGTTGAGGGCAAGTGTTGGCAGCGGTGTGTGGGCAGGGAGGGACGATGGAAGGCAGGTGTGTGGTGTTGGCAGGTGGGAAGTGTTGAGGGCAAGTGTTGGCAGCGGTGTGTGGGCAGGGAGGGACGATGGAAGGCAGGTGTGTGGTGTTGGCAGGTGGGAAGTGTTGAGGGCAAGTGTTGGCAGCGGTGTGTGGGCAGGGAGGGACGATGGAAGGCAGGTGTGTGGTGTTGGCAGGTGGGAAGTGTTGAGGGCAAGTGTTGGCAGCGGTGTGTGGGCAGGGAGGGACGATGGAAGGCAGGTGTGTGGTGTTGGCAGGTGGGAAGTGTTGAGGGCAAGTGTTGGCAGCGGTGTGTGGGCAGGGAGGGACGATGGAAGGCAGGTGTGTGGTGTTGGCAGGTGGGAAGTGTTGAGGGCAAGTGTTGGCAGCGGTGTGTGGGCAGGGAGGGACGATGGAAGGCAGGTGTGTGGTGTTGGCAGGTGGGAAGTGTTGAGGGCAAGTGTTGGCAGCGGTGTGTGGGCAGGGAGGGACGATGGAAGGCAGGTGTGTGGTGTTGGCAGGTGGGAAGTGTTGAGGGCAAGTGTTGGCAGCGGTGTGTGGGCAGGGAGGGACGATGGAAGGCAGGTGTGTGGTGTTGGCAGGTGGGAAGTGTTGAGGGCAAGTGTTGGCAGCGGTGTGTGGGCAGGGAGGGACGATGGAAGGCAGGTGTGTGGTGTTGGCAGGTGGGAAGTGTTGAGGGCAAGTGTTGGCAGCGGTGTGTGGGCAGGGAGGGACGATGGAAGGCAGGTGTGTGGTGTTGGCAGGTGGGAAGTGTTGAGGGCAAGTGTTGGCAGCGGTGTGTGGGCAGGGAGGGACGATGGAAGGCAGGTGTGTGGTGTTGGCTGGTGGGAGGTGTTGAGGGCAAGTGTTGGCAGCGGTGTGTGGGCAGGGAGGGACGATGGAAGGCAGGTGTGTGGTGTTGGCTGGTGGGAGGTGTTGAGGGCAAGTGTTGGCAGCGGTGTGTGGGCAGGGAGGGACGATGGAAGGCAGGTGTGTGGTGTTGTGTGCTTCTTGTATAGATAAGGAAACACTGGAAATATATTGCGTACTCACTCTCTCTCTCTCTCTCTCTCTCTCTCTCTCTCTCTCTCTCTCTCTCTCTCTCTCTCTCTCTCTCTCTCTCTCTCTCTCTCGTATTTTGAGATAAAAAATTCCCCCTCCCCCTCCATGAGTTCTTCGTTGTCGGGAGGGGATATATATATATATATATATATATATATATATATATATATATATATATATATATATATATATATATATATATATATATATAATTGCTACCGTGTGTGCGCGCGCACGGTGCGGTCTTAATAGATTAATGATGTGGGCTGTCAGTTTTTACCTTAATTACACAGTAATGACAAATGTTGCCTCAGTGAAGCCAGCTGGTAATTGTCCTCAGTGCTCGATGCTTCAGCCTCGAGCAGCCCCGCGCCGCCCGCCCGCGCACCTGGCAACACTGTGGTATCGGCCGTGGTGCCACTTCTGTCGTTTTCTCCACCCATTACTACAACACCTGTGTTGTAGTAATGGGTTTCTTTGTCTTTATATATATATATATATATATATATATATATATATATATATATATATATATAGATAGATAGATAGATAGATAGATAGATAGATAGATAGATAAATAGATAGATATAGATATACATATACATAGATAGATAGATAGACAGATATAGATGTATAAAAGAGTGTGTGTGTGTGTGTTTTGTTCTTATTCCCTCTCGTCTGTGTTCGTCTCTATTGACTGACGAAAAAAAAAACCTCATGGAGTGCAGACCTTAAGGTGAAACATGAGAAAAATGTGGTCAGAAGAGATCGTAAGTAAAGCGAAGAGAGAAGAGATCGTAAGTAAAGCGAAGAGAGAAGAGATCGTAAGTAAAGCGAAGAGAGAAGAGATCGTAAGTAAAGCGAAGAGAGAAGAGTAAAAGTAATTGGTGAGTTGCTTAAAAAACGGGAAAAATCTGCCTTTTTTCCAGAAATGGGTTCATGATCATACCTTTCAGTCAGGAAACACATGAGCCCTAAAGCTTGGCGGTGTAAGGAAAGAAACAGACACCACAAAGGCCGAGTATTGCGTGAACCCACGAATGAATGGAGGCAGCGGTACATAACCTACTAAGCCGTGGTGGTGGTCACGTGGGGCATGTAGGGCTGCGGTTTCCAACAGTTCAGTTGATCAAAGACCCAGGTCAGCAACCTGGGGGGCCCCCAGTTCGAAAACCTGAAGGGTCTGCGTCAGGTAAACGCCAGCAGACACGGGTATGATAAAAAAAAAAAACTCGTAAATTGTTTTGTTTGGACTTTTAGGTTTGTATTTCGAAAGCTAAAAACCTTCCCCCATATGTAATAGTAGCACTCCATTACGAGAGACTCAATCCCTTACGAGGGAGACTCAATCCCTTACAAGGGAGACTCAATCCCTTAAGAGGGAGACTCAGTCCCTTACGAGGGAGACTCAGTCCCTTACGAGAGAGACTCAATTCCCCAAGAGGGAGACTCAGTCCCTTACGAGTGAGACTCAATCCCTTATAAGGGAGACTCAATCCCTTAAGAGGGAGACTCAATCCCATGTATAATCGAACAACTATTCGAAAATAGAAGATTATTATTTTTTTCTTTTCTTTCTTTTTTTTGGGACGTCGAAAAAGGACTCCCAGTTTCGTCGCTGTCTGCTGCGCGGTGTGGAAAATAGACAACATCTTCTGGCGTTTCTGAGGAGTTATTCTCTGGAGGGGATGGACTTGCAGACCTGCCCACAGGAAGACCGGAGGGCTGCGATGGGCTTTCGAAGGGAGAGACATGACCCACATGTATTCCAAGGGCGTCAAAACGTGACTCAAGTCAACGTATATCTCTCCCGCGGGGAGATCGATCCCAAGGCTGAGTTCATGCAGGGCGTTGGTGGCCGGTTCCAGGCGCAGGTCCAGCGATTAAATTTACTAGCGTCTTCGGCCGGCCTTGAACCTTAGCAGCTTCGGAGGCCGCTTGGAGCGGACAGTGCGAGCGAGATACGGCGGTGGGCGTTCCAGGTACGGTGCCGGTTGCCGGACGCTGTAGGTACGAAACCGGCATGTGACTCCCTCGGCAATGACAGACACAATCGCTAAATAAGTATACTGGAATCCCTAATGGAAGACACTGATCTATATAAGCCCAGCGTTTTGCTGGCGCAGCGGAGACGTGTGTGTGTGGTCTGTAGGGCTGGACGATCCTGGACCGTCGGTTGGGTCCTGGATCTCCTGGACCGTCGGTGGGGGTCTGGAACTCCTGGGCCGTCGGTGGGGGTTCTGGAACTCCTGGACCGTCGGTGGGGGTCTGGAACTCCTGGATCGTCGGTGGGGGTCTGGAAATCCTCGACCGTCTGTGGGGGGGTCTGGAACACCTGGACCATCGGTAGGGCCTGGAACACCTGGACCGACGGTGGGGGTCTGGAACTCCTGGGCCGTCGGTGAGGGTCTGGAACTCCTGGGCCGTCGGTGGGGGTCTGGAACTCCTGGACCGTCGGTGGGGGGTCTGGAACTCCTGGACCGTCGGTGGGGGGCCTGGAACTCCTGGACCGTCGGTGGGGGTCTGGAACTCCTGGACCGTCGGTGGGGGGCCTGGAACTCCTGGACCGTCGGTGGGGGGTCTGGAACTCCTGGACCGTCGGTGGGGGGCTGGGGCCTGGAACTCCTGGACAGTCTTTTGGTGGGGTCTAGAACTCATGCCCTCGAGTCGGTCGCTGGTGGGATCAGTGCGATGGTTATCACATGAGCAGCTGGTGCATGTTGCCCCCCCCCTCCCCCTCGGGAACTAGGCATATAGTGCCCAAGACTTATGCCCGGTTCGCGTGCAGGCCCCATTAACGCGCTGGTCGATTTTCGTGGCCCGTAGGAGTGGTGAGGTTTCTACGGGTCGTAATGACCCCCGCCGACTGTATTTTGTAGCTACTTGCTGTAATTATTGGTCGTAAGTGCAGGGTGGTATTAGCCGTGTGGCGGGGTTGTGGCGATCTCCAGGTACTGCTGGGGGTCTGCAACCATCAACTGACGCCCTCTGACGTTGTAGGGCGAGACCATCCACCCAGATACGGCCACGCCACCCGCCAGCAGCTGCTCCCTTCACCCTCAGTCGGTCGCCCTCAACTTTACACCCTCCACCCTCATCACCCTGGGGATCCTTCCGGCCTTCATCTCCTCCAACGCCTCGTTGTGGTCAGCCACCCAGAAAGATTTGTATACGCGTCGCCTTCAGTAGTCTTGAAGTTTCTCTCTCTCTCTCTCTCTCTCTCTCTCTCTCTCTCTCTCTCTCTCTCTCTCTCTCTCTCTCTCTCTCGTACGGTCAGCGGTAGGATGCCCACGGGAGGCGTAGCGTCGCATCTGAGTACGATGACTGGACACACCGCCCCCTCAGAGCAGGATGAAACGGCCCTATGGCCGAGGCGACGATCGCTTTTAGGAAGATGATTCGGGTCCCCTTGAACACGGGGTTGGTTCCTCTAGTTGATCCGTGCCCCTTGGCCACAGGGACGACCCCTATCGATAAAATGATTCGTCTCCTTTAACCACTGAGACAGTCCTTTAAGTACGATGGCTCGACCGCTTTTGGCCGCGGGGTCGATCCCTGAGCAAAGGGGTCGATCCTTGGAGTACGATGACTCGACCCCCCTGCGCCATGGGGTCGATCGTTGGAGTACGGTGACTCGACCCCCTGCGTCATGGGGTCGATCGTTGGAGTACGATGACTCGACCCCCTTCGCCACGGGATCGATCGTTGGAGTACGATGACTCGACCCCCTGCGCCATGGGGTCGATCGTTCGAGTACGATGACTCGACCCCCTTCGCCACGGGATCGATCGTTGTAGTACGATGACTCGACCCCCTGCGCCATGGGGTCGATCGTTGGAGTACGATGACTCGACCCTCTGCGTCATGGGGTCGATCGTTGGAGTACGATGACTCGACCCCCTGCACCATGGGGTCGATCGTTGGAGTACGATGACTCGACCCCCTGCGCCACGGGGTCGATCGTTGGAGTACGATGACTTGACCCCCTGCGCCACGGGATCGATCGTTGGAGTACGATGACTCGACCCCCTGCGCCATGGGGTCGATCGTTCGAGTACGATGACTCGACCCCCTGCGCCATGGGGTCGATCGTTGGAGTACGATGACTCGACCCCCTGCGCCATGGGGTCGATCCCTGGGGTACGATGACTTGACCCTTTCAGCATGGCGAGGACGGGGCCCCGTGGACATTATGAAGTGTTCAGAGAGAGAGGCAGGTGAGCCGAGTCACGAACCAGGCGATGTGAACCCTCATCCTACTCAGGTCATCGACCTGTTACCTACACGACCTTGGCCACCATCCTCTCGTCAAGCATGCCACCGACCACACGCCAGACAGACCACCAACCACACGCCAGACAGACCTCCATCCACAAGCCAGACAGACCTCCAACCACACCCGAAATAGACCACCAACCACACGCCAGACAGACCTCCAACCACAAGCTAGACAGACCTCCAACCACATCCGAAATAGACCACCAACCACACGCCAGACAGACCTCCAACCACAAGCTAGACAGACCTCCAACCACACCCGAAATAGACCACCAACCACACGCCAGACAGACCTCCAACCACAAGCTAGACAGACCTCCAACCACACCCGAAATAGACCACCAACCACACGCCAAATAGACTACCAACTACACACCAAATAGACCACCAACCACACGCCAGAGATAACTCCAACCACACGCCAAATAGATCACCAACCACACACCAGACAGACCGCCAACCACACGCCAGACAGATCTTCAACCACACCCGAAATCTACCACCAACCACACGCCAAATAGACTACCAACCACACGCCAGAGAGAACTCCAACCACACGCCAAATAGACCACCAACCACACTCCAAACAGACCACCACCCACATTCGAAACAGATTGAGTGGGCGGAGTGCGACGGAAGTTAACAGTCGTACCTTAACACCTCTGATTCACGTAAACATTACCAACAGCAAAGAATGTAAACACATTCATGAACGGGAAGACACAGGGGATAATCCAGCACCGCCGTACATCAAAGCAAAGTTAAAAGGTAACTCCCCCTCGCCCCCATGATTTCTTAAAAGTCAGTCAGTGGAAATGAAAAAAGAAAAGAAAGGTATCCGTGGTTCGCATTACGGATGTCTGTGGTTCCGTTTTACACGTACAGAAAGGAGCGACCGTTCCGGGTCCCGTTTAAGAGGTAAGAAGAATGAGCGAGGGAGGGAGGAAGGGGAGGGTGGTAGTGAGGTGTGGAGTGCGGTACGGGCATCACGACCTGACGCCAGGAGGAGGAGGAGAAGGAGGAGGAGGAGAAGAACCCCTTCTCTCTCCGTCTCCCGAGCCACGTAGATCGCCCAGCATTACTACCCCATCAGATGATGTTATTGGCCGAGTCAAGCGCCAGATCCGGGGCCCTGATCACCGGAAACCAATGACAATCGCGTATATAATCTCGGGGCATTACGACTCGACAGTTGTGGCCATCTGAGGTGCTTTCGAGCATGCAATCTAAGGTCCCTCAAAGACAAGGAGAAGTGATGGCGAGTCGACCACTGAGGGAGGGGGCCCATACGCTGGACGATGTGTAAAGTGACCTCAACGGGTTAGCCCCCTCACACACACTCTATATCCTCGTCCCATACAAACTGTAGGAGGACCTAGAGAGGAGGAGGAGGAGGAGAGAGTGAGTATACAGTACGAACGCTGACACACACACACACACACACACACACACACACACACACACACACACAACCGCCCACGCCCCAGCCACCATCGAATGGACCTTACGGCCCGTTCATCAAAGAGCAGAAATTGCATAGTTTTAGCGGGGCCTTGTATAGGTTCGTGTTTGGCGGGGAACTCACCTATAATTACTGCCGTATTTATAACCCGGTGTGTAGGGCCGGATCGGATCACGCCGGAATGCTTGAAAAACCGGAAAAGAGAGAGAGAGAGAGAGAGAGAGAGAGAGAGAGAGAGAGAGAGAGAGAGAGAGAGAGAGAGAGAGAATGTTCTCCTTACGGGGCCACAATGTGACCGGTGTTGACGCGTGAGTGCTGATGCGCACCTGACGGGGGACGTCGTCTGGTCTGGGATGGCTTACCGCCGTTCCGCAGCGACCCAGGGGGACCGCGGAGGAGAGCAAGGCTGCAGGAGGAAGGCGAGACATGCAGATGGTCGGGGAATGTTGCGCGTTTGGTCTGCCACCATTTCTTCCTCTTTTTTTCTCTGTGTGTGTGTGTGTGTGTGTGTGTGTGTGTGGGTGTTCCGTTATGGAATGTTGCTGCCATCGTAATTAGATGCTGGGGCAAGGCGGCTTCGTCGGCGGCGGCGGGGGAGCGCTGCTGCTACTCAGCCCCAGCAGTGGCTCCGCAATTAGTGAAACTGGACGACTTTCTGCGCAAGCGCACGTACGGGAATAGTGTGTGTATGTACACACACACACACACACACACACACACACACACACACACACACACACACAGAAGAATATATTTCATCAAAATGGAGATGAAAGACGTGTAGATACCCTCAGTGCCTTCGATATTACCCTTCTGATCCAGTTAAACTGTATCGAGGAACAACATGTCGCCACTGAAAAGGGACCTTCACCCAACACACGTGTAATTACGAGTACCAAGGTTACTCACTCGACTGATTAGGAGACTTACGACTGTGAGGAGTTCCCCCAGGTCCTCTTCATCCACCGTCAGGAGTAACCCTGGCCTCCTGGGTGTTGAGGCGTGTGTACGGGTCTCCGGGTCATCCTGTGGGTGATGAACGCCTCGATCATGGATCTTTTTCTCACTCTTGGTGGGAAACAAGAAAAGTTTTTTTTTGCGGAAAGAGATAAGAAATATATCTATCGACCTGTCCGGGCATATGACTGTTTATATATATATCTGTCATCTATCTGTGGAGTGACAGAGAGAGCCTGTCCATCAAGGTATAGTAACGGCGACGAGAGAGAGAGAGAGAGAGAGAGAGAGAGAGAGAGAGAGAGAGAGAGAGAGAGAGAGAGAGAGAGAGAGAGAGGATCTTACGGTGTGGTGGTGGTGATGGCTGTGGACTGCACTGCAGGAGACTGTGCGTGGTCTGAGGTGGGGGAGGGTCATGAGTTCCTTGCCTGCCTGCCTGCCTCTCCACCTGGCCCGCCGGCCAGCTAGCCAGCCTCTCAAACGTTATCGTTGTAGCCTTACGTCGTCCTAGTGAATGGGGCTGACGACGTCTAGTGTGGCCAGCCTTTGTGTGGAGGCCGGTCGGCCGGCCGGCTCAAGAGCGAGGGCCCGTTTTTTTTTTGCCGTTTCTAGCCGGTCAAACGCTTGCCCGACTGAATGCCACATTAAGCCGGAAACGAAGATAAAGCCCTGGAAGGCCGGACAAAGGGATCATTCCGATGGGAAATGGCCGCCGGTATTCTTCTTCAGGAGGAGGAGGAGGGCGTCGGCTTCAGACTGGTTCAGAGAGAGAGGCGGTCCTGCAGTGTCCCCTAGTGGAACCCAAGAGCCAACTAAGAATGGGGGTGGGGTGTTGTGGTAATTCGAAGTCTCGGACGGCCTGCGGAGCGTCACGGCTCCTGGAGGAGACGCGGTGGTAGAGAACCCGCTCTTTCTGAATGTGGAGAAGGGACCGTGATAAGCAGTTACTCCCTCCTCCTCTCCTCTTCCTCTTTCTTCTCCTCCTCCTTCTCTTCCTCCTCCTCCTCCTCTAGCATGTAAACGGTATCGTGAGTGTCGTAAACATTACTTTCCAGACTTCGGTCTGTACGAAGCTTACCCTAGATTGCGACATTCGTGTCGCAAAGAAGGTTGCGACAGTGAGTCCACAGTCAACCCAGCTGTTCATCCACCCCTAGGGGTTAGTCGATAAATTGGGTACCTGGCTCAGGCTAGGGTATATATATATATATATATATATATATATATATATATATATATATATATATATATATATATATATATATATATATATATATATAAAGCGTATTGTTAATAAAAAAAATACTTGAATAATTAAGTTTGTATCCACTTTTATGCATCTAGTCGGTAAAACTTACCACATGTAACTATGTAATGTTACGAACTGAAATACGAACTGTAACATCTTATGTAACATCAACCCGCTGGGGTTCTGACGGAAAGACCCTTTGGTGACCTCTGTCATCCTTTTGCGCTACCGCCTACAGGATGAGCATGGGTTGGTACACGATCAATTTTGTCTGGGTTACCGTCCCTTATCTACCTTGGGGTCGGTGGCTGGAGGCGCGCCCGCCCGCCCGCGCCCCCTTCCCTTCGGCCCCAGTGCTGATTCTCGACGTCCGTGTTGTTACCCCCCTGGTCAAGCGAGCGGACCGCGCCCGCCCCTGCCGAGGTGTTTGCCGGTGGTGGCATTAAGGTGTCATGTTACCACGCCCGCCGTGGGGGCCATCCTTGTGGCCGGCCAGGCCTCCTCCGGTGTCAGATGATAACGGCGCTTCGATGGGAAAATGGGAATGGCTGTAATAGTAGAAAACGCGGGTAAATTGAGGTTAGCCACCTCTCTCTCTCTCTCTCTCTCTCTCTCTCTCTCTCTCTCTCTCTCTCTCTCTCTCTCTCTCTCTCTCTCTCTCTCTCTCTCTCTCTCTCCCTTCTGGCTGAAATAAGGCTTGCTAAATGCATCCGTCACTATATAAGACTTACTAAAGCACTTGGCAATATATATATATATATATATATATATATATATATATATATATATATATATATATATATATATATATATATATATATATATATATATATGACATTTTAAAAGCACTTTAGCATTATGATACCCTCCAGTACACGAGGGAAATATAAGATTTAATAATGCTCTTGGCAATCTAAAAGGCTTGGTGATGTACCTAGCAATATAAAGGCTTAATAATGCACTTGTTATTTATAAGACTTCCTTGTGGACCTGACAATATATAAGGCTTATTAATACTTGGTAATATAAGACCAACCGATGTACCTGATATTATATGAATTACTGATGCGCTCGGCAATATATAAGACTTATTAATGGCAATATAAGATTTTTATCTGCTGCAGTTGTTAGTAAATTACTTTAATTAAAGTTAATGGATATTAATCACTGCATAGAAGTTTCTCTGCAGTAATACAGGAGGAGGGCACTTCTTTAATCACTTCCCGCCGCTGTTGTGGTCAAGTGTGTCCGTCTTCTGCGCCCGCATTCGATGCGCAAAGGTCACGGCAGTTGAACACACGGATGGGGTTGTTAGACCAGAGGCTCAGGTGAGGGGCGGACGTGGCCCCACTGACCAGTGTTTGGGTTGGGGGGGCATGAGTGAGGGATGGGCGTGGCCCCACCCGCCAGTGGGTGGTCGAGGCCATGAGTTGGGGGGTTGGTGGGTGTGGCCCCAACGACCAGTGGGTGGGAGACATGAGCGAGGGGTGGTCGTAACCCCCACCCACTGGCGGGTGGGGGCCATGAGCGAGGGAGGTGCGTGGCCCCACCGGCCAATGGGTGTGTGGGGCCATGAGTGAGGGAAGGACGTGGACTCACAGGCCAGTGGAGGAGCGGCCTGCCCACCCTTCACTTCAACTGAAACCTCCCCTAAATCAAAGATTACTTCGAAAGCACTTGACGTTATTTCCTGTAGGTGTTCACAACAGATGGGTGTCGTTGGAAACCTCTGTGGGTGGAGGGTTGCCCGGCGGGTGACGTGGGCCTGATGTTGACCCACCGTTAGGTGTGTGTGTGAGTGTGTGTGGAACACCAAGCACGCCAGAGAGAGAAAGTGCTCCTAGAATCTCTCTCTCTCTCTCTCTCTCTCTCTCTCTCTCTCTCTCTCTCTCTCTCTCTCTCTCTCTCTCTCTCTCTCTCTCTCTCTCTCTCCTCAGCGGCGGCAGTAGTAAGAGCATGGTAGGCAGAGGGTGTAGGGTATAGGGTGTAGGGTGTGAGGGGTGTACGAGGAGGGTGTGTCGTGTGGGTTGGTTAGGTCGGACGTCAGTGGCCCAAGCCTCAGTCCACCTCACCTTTTTCCCCTTCACCAGCCACTTTCTCCCTCACCTGAAGATTTCCCGCCGTTGCCCCACCTCGCCAGTGGCTTCCGGCGACGCCACGAAGCCCTTCCCCGATTCGCTGTGGACAATCCTCGCGAAGAGGGTCGAGCGCCAGGGTGCCATGGACGAAGCCCAGGAAGCCTTAATGGAGAGGAGGGAGAGGAACGATGGTGTGAGGCATCCTTCGCGTGGCACGGGTGATGCCTCCAAGTGCATGGGTGCCCCCTCTCTCGGGTGCCCGTAGCCTCATCCTGGTGCCGAGTGTGGTTGCTGGTGCTGTGGGCGAAGCCTGGACTGTGTAGCGCCCTTAGTTGAAGCCTGTGTCACGTGTGTCAGGTGAGGGCTGGGTATAGCGCCAGGGAGAGGGAGGGAGGGAGGAGAAAGCGGGTGTGGAGGGGGTTGACTCTTAGAAGGGTATACAGACAGAAACAGGTAAAGAAAAGGAACAGTAAAGAAGGATGGAAGATAATGTGTGGAAAAGGGATGGAAGATGATGTGTGGAAGAGATGCAAGATACTGTAAGGGGAGGATAGACGAAGAGGAGAGGGATTTTTAGAAAATATATACGAAAAGTGTTATAAAGTAAGGAGTGAAGGAGTGGAATGGGCAAAATGGGATGAATGGAAAGATCATAGGGAGGGATAAAGGGGTTAGAGAACGAGAAAAGGAAATGGGATAGACGGAGAGCTTTGGTGGGGTAAAGGATAGACCAAGAGGAGGACTGGATGAATCCCGGTGAAAGGGACGGAAGCAGAGAGGAGGAGGGATAGGTCAGCCGTTGAGAAAATGAGTGAGAGAGAGATGAGACACAGACAAACTGGAGGAACAGAAGGAGGATGAGAGATGATATAGAAGATGGCATGAGACAGATGTAGTGATGTTATGAAAGTGTGTTTGTGTGTGTGTGTGTGTGTGTGCGTGGCGAGACCACACACTCTGACACAGGCCTCCGATTACCCTTTGAAGTAATTTGACAGACGTAATCTCCTTAAGTGGCCAGTCTGTAAGTAAAAGTAGAGTCGTTACGTGCACGGATGAAGAAATCACAGGCAAGTGAGAGGAGGAGGGTGTGGTCTGGCGTCATTTAACCCTCCCTCCTCCCTCCTCCTCCCAAACCTCTCCCCCTCACCCCTCACCCCTCCCCCTCACCCCTCCTCCCTTACCCTCCTCTCGTCAGTAATGGGCATCGTTACGCTGTCAACGAGCAAGATGTAGGCGTTGGGGAAAAAGAAGGAAAAAAGAAGACGCACACGTCCAACCAAGACATGATGATTCGCGTATTGCAAGAAGCAGAAAACGACGACTACTCTCCCCCCTCCCCTCCGTTTTCTTTACTCTCTCTCTCTCTCTCTCTCTCTCTCTCTCTCTCTCTCTCTCTCTCTCTCTCTCTCTCTCTCTCTCTCTCTCTCTCTTTTCTCTTATATCGATTCTCTCGTGGACACGTTTAAAATGATATTAACTTTCGCATTAACGACCATGACTTTTCTGAAGCGAACCATAAGAAAAAAAAAAAGAAATTATACTCAAGGGAGAGGTACGAGAAGGCGAGTGTCTGGGGCCGGTGGTAATGATGTGGGGGAGGGGGAGGTGCGCCCCCCCCCTGCCTTGACCCTTGACCTCAGTCTGTCGTCTTCGATATAACAAGCCTGTTCGTCCTACTTCCTCGTCATAACAACCTGGCAGACTGGCTGGCTTTCTCGTTATTGCGAATCTCTTGGAACTGGCGTCTCTGTCACAATCCGTTGGACTTGTCAGTCTTTTGGTTGTACATCGTAACAACCTGTTACAGTTGTTAGTCTTGGCTACACATCGTAACAGCCTGTTACAGTTGTTAGTCTTTTGGTTACACATCGTAACAACCTCTTACAGTTGTTAGTCTTTTGGTTACACATCGTAACCACCTGTTATACTTGTTAGGCTTTTGGTCTCTCGTCGTAACAACCTGTCAGACTTGTTACTCCAGGCATCACCATCGTTACAACCTTTGAGATTTGTTAGTCTACGTCATAACAACCCATTAGCCTTGGTAGTCATGACTGTCTCGGTGTAACGACATGATTACAGCGACAGAAATCACTCCTGTATATCACCCCCACAAGGCTACCCCCCCCCCCCACCCACACACACACACACACACACACACACACACACACACACACACACACACACACACACACACACGCTATACTTGACCTGTATTCTGCCTTGCCTTAAAGGTCACTATTTAGCTGTCAATCTCCTTTTTATTTCCCCCTCGACCTTGCAGCACCTCCACCACCTCCAGTGGATCTTCAGTTCCTGTTGGAGTTGTTGTTAGTTTTTCTTTCCCCTCCTCCACCTCGCTTTACTGTTGACCTTTACTTCATCATTACTTAAAGGTTGATTCCCTTTCTTTTTCTTTTTTTTTTTTTTTTGTCCACCACTGATGTCTTTTTGACGTGTCGTCTCAGTTCTCCTTGCGAGAGATGCTGTGTCCCATCTTCTTTGAGTGGGTCCTCCTCTGCTGTCATGTGTAAGGTCGTGTGATTGTCATGTGTGAGGGGGGGCGGAGGGGGGAAGGGCAAGTGGGTCGGTCCAGTGTTGTCATGTGTGTGAGGGGGGGCTTCAAGTGGGTCGGTCCAGTGTTGTCATGTGTCAAAGGGCTTCAAGTGGGTCGGTCCAGTGTTGTCATGTGTGTAAGGGTGGACTTCAAGTGGGTCGGTCCAGTGTTGTCATGTGTGTGGGGGGCTTCAAGTTGGTCGGTCCAGTGTTGTCATGTGTGTGGGGGGCTTCAAGTGGGTCGGTCCAGTGTTGTCATGTGTGTAAGGGTGGACTTCAAGTGGGTCGGTCCAGTGTTGTCATATGCCAGGGTCTCCACTGGGTCGGTCCTCTGTCTTGTCATCTCTCGTCACTTCAGCACCCCCGTTGAGATTACGTCCCCCGTTACTGCTGTGGTTTCGAGACGTCAGGTTCAGTGCTCCTCGTGGGGCTGTGTACTGCTGTTTTGAGACTTCAGATTCAGTGCTCCTGTGTCGTATTTCCTTCGTATTTCCTGTGTCGTAATTTCCTTCGTCGTGACGAAAGCCAAGCTTCGGTACACCTCCATTTGAGCTGAGCCGTAATCTACGTTCCTCTCAACTTCGTTGTACCACATATGAGAGTAAGCAAGCAGCAGTACTCCTGCGGTCTTGTCAAGGCTCAGGCCAAGGTATACGACCCACTACTCCAGTGCAACGGTTGCAAGAGCTACATATCGACGTTTCACATTCAATTTCCTGTTTTCTGATTTAACTGTCTGGTGTTCTTCGTTTTGGATGCATGAGGGGGAAGGGGTGTGTGTGTTAATGCTGCATTACCGCCGGTGTATATATTTTGGTTCACGATGGAATAGCTATGGTCTCCGTGTGTGTGTGTGTGTGTGTGTGTGTGTGGGATGCGGAGGATTATCATCGTCTCCGTTGTGGCTCATCCTGGAATCACTACCCTCGCGCTGTAGCTCACGCTGTAGTGTCTCCGTCCTGTTGTAATTCATACGAGACCATTCGCCTCCTTGTGCGAGCGCGCGTTCAAATCGTTGCCTCCTCCCTCCCCTCATCCCTGTGTATATCATAGCACCAAGTGAGTTTTAATCTGCTGGTAGCGGACGCGCTGTGTGTGCCTGGAAACCACCGGTGGTGTGAGTCTAGGACAACAAACTCGTTTAACCTCCAATTTATTGGACAGGTCTGGTTGTCTCTGTTGATCATATCTTGCGGCCGACCAGCCAGCGCCCCCCCAGCCGACCAGTCAGTCAGCCCGATGTGACCTGACCTGGTTCTGTCCTACCAGCAGATGGAATCCGACCTGGTTTCTGCTTTGGATGCCACCTTATATATATATATATATATATATATATATATATATATATATATATATATATATATATATATATATATATATATATATATATATATTCTCTCCCTCTACCTTCTTTTCCTCTCCTTTCATGCGGTTTACGACTTCGGGCGAGGGGTTATGTCTCGTTCTCCTCCTCCTCCTCCTCCTCCTCCTCCTCCTCCTCCTTCGCCTCTCCCTCCTGGGGTGCAACAGAGGAAGGGACGATAGGACATGAGGTGGGATGAGGGACTTTGGGGGGTACTGATGAGAGGATCCCTCAGCCCCACGCCTCCTTCTCCCGGGACGCCCTCAAGATCTGATCAAATGTACCCGCAGTTGAGACCTTGGCTAATTTGCGTTGGTGACTCTGAGCCGCGTGCGTGCATGTGTGTGTGTGTGTGTGTGTGTGTGTGTGTGTGTGTGTTGGTGACCTCCTTCACCACCACCACCACCACCAACACCACCACCACCACTATCTCCTCAATCGTCGTCGAAGAGGAAAAATGCAGGTTTTGCCATTTTCGTCCGCTGTCATTATCTTCTGGGTAATGAGGTAATGATTGTGTAATGCCGGTTAATTACAGATCTATTATTGTGTTTCGTTCATCATCTCTCGTATCGTAATTGATAATAAAAGTAAAGTTGCTCACTCGCGAAATTATTTACGTGTACGATCCTCTTTGGAGAGCCCCCTTGAGTCCGATGCTTTTAAAAGGTTCTGCAATTGCGCGAGAGTTGTGGGTCGGCGTCGGGCTGCGCGGGGGGGAAGAAGGAGGAGGAGGAATCATTTTTTTTTTTTTTCCCCGCACTCGAGTCCTGAGCATTTAACTGAGCGCCTTCACTTTCCTGCCGGTCCGGGAGGTGAAAGGACGAGGCAAGTCACGCTCTGTTCATGTGAATGGCTTTTTAATTCCATGAAAAATAAAGATATATATATTCTCTCTTTTTTTTCCCCTCGTGTCAACGACTCCTGGAGGCTAGGCACTTACATGAAATATAAACATGACTGAAGAGGAAGAGAAGAAAGTAGCTTACCAGTTTTTTTTTTCTTACTTAGATAGTGGGTCGTAGTCTTGGGAAATACGTGATGATGATGATGATGCGGAGGAGGAGGTGGTTTGATTAGCGTTCCGAAAGCTTAGCGGTGCAAGGAAGGAAAGAGACGCCGCCACAGCCAGCCCGCTTCTTTGAGATCCCGATGGCCACACCATTGATAATTATCACGCGACGCGGTGTGGCTTCCCGAGTATTGCGTGCGATCAAGCTATTGGCAGAGGTAGACAAGCAGCCTGTTCTTGGATGCAGAAACCAGGGTGATATCTGCAAAAGAGCGGAGGGGAGGATGTGTGTGTGTGTGTGTGTGTGTGTGTGTGTGTGTGTGTGTGTGTGGAGAGAGGGGAACAGTGCAGCGACGCGGTGCACGTAGGTCAGATTTTCTGAGGTTGATGAAGGATAGATGATAAGTCAGACTGCATTGGACTCGACCCTCTTGAATAAGCATTGAAAGCGACTCTCGTGAATAGGTTTGTAGTTCCACTAACGCCATGTAAGGAGGGTTGAATCCCTCGTACAATCGGCGCTGATGCTCAGAGGGGGGAAGAATTTCCGGAGCCTGAACTCCTAGGACTCCCGGTTTCCTCAGGGTGGATTTGGCTGTTTGTGTCATGTTGGGAGGCTTCTAAGGTACATCAAATGCCACTGAGGTGTTAGCTCTGTTCATTGGTGGAAGTGCGAGGGACATCACAGGAGATGGGTAAGTTGGGGAGAGAGCTTCTTTGGAGAGAGGGATGGGCAGAAACTGTGTTTTTGTTGAGTAGTGTATCTTATTCAAGTTGCTTCTGCCACGCTGGGGAGAACCCAGCCCAGACATGAGTTTACGGAGGCAGTGGTGGTGAGAGTCGAGGGGTAGACCGAGCAAAACTCTACGTATGATAATCAAGAAATATGAGTTGATTATACATTTTCTGTGTGTGTGTTTCCAGATTTATTTTGTTACAGGATAAAGTTACAGTGATAACGTTTTAAGTCAATGCCCTTTGAAGCGTTATTGTATGAGTTTGTTTCACTCCTTGAGCGCGTTGGTGCAACCCTCTGGAGTGGTGCCATGACCTTTGACCTGACCCCTTAAGGACCAGGTCGAAAGCCAGGTCATCATACCCAAGGGTCACACCTTCGTCGTCATCAAGAGTCGTGCTCAGTGGAGCCAACCCCAAGAGAAGGACGCTTTCGTACCGACCGTAGGAAACTGCATTGTGGTGGTGAGGACAAGTGTCAGGCCCCTGTGTGTAACGATGGCTCCTCTCCCTCTCTTGTGTTACAGGCACGCCACGACTTACGGGCACGGGCACCATCTCGGTGCTGGTGCAGGACGAGAACGACCACGCCCCAAAGTTCGACAAGGACGAGTACGAGGCTGCCGTGAGCGAGAGCGTCGCCCCAGACACCCAGGTGATCGCCATCGCCGCCACCGACAGAGACGCCGGCGCCAACGCTAAGATCAGGTGGGTGGTGAGGCAGTGGGGCTTCATGCCCCTCGGTCGGGGGTCCTGCTGGCGAGGCAGGGCTTCACGACCCCACACCAGGGGGTCCTGTGATGAGGCAGGATCTCACGCCCCACGCTAGGGGGTCCTGTGGTGAGGCAGGACCTCACGTCTCTCACTAGGGGGTCCTGCTGGCGAGGCAGGGCCTCACGACCCACACCAGGGGGGCCCTATGGTTAGGCAGGACCTCACACCTCTCACTAGGGGGTCCTTTGGTGAGGCAGGACCTAACACCTCTCACTAGGGGGTCCTGTGGTGGGGCAGGACCTCACGCTTCTCACTAGGATGCCCTTCCTATGAGGTTCATGATAGAGGGGGTTCACTAAGGGGACCTTCTCCATGTCGATAGGGTTAGATGGCTCACTTAGGGGCGCCTGCGAGAGAGGGACTCAGCTCTCACAGGCAATAGTGTATAGCCACTTCCTCGTGCGAACAAGAGTTGCTCTTTGTCGTATCAGGGAAGACGGCGTCTGCCGAAGTGCTCCCCGAGATCTTTAATTAATGGACGTCGCCCGGTTAAGTCTTTCCAGAGGTGTCCTGATCGTGCGTGTTTTCTGAGGTGTTCTCTTAATTACTGAGCTTGCCGGCTCTCGTTATGGTGAGACACCGTGCTCACAGCAGCGCCGAATGTCCTGTTTAATGACACCCCCTTCCTCTCAGTTGTTGCAACAGCGGCGAGGGAGTCATTAGAATGGCCCTCGTGGCTACAATGATCCCATTACTTCATTGTTCCCGCATCTTGTTATATACGGAGCGGCGGCAGGCTCAGTAAAAGCGTCGCGGTCTGAGTGAGTCCTTCCCTCCCTCCCCTCTCAACTCTCCTGCACTGAATTAATGTGATGCTTTCATATTCCGGTGCCGGAGATGTGCGTCTCCGTCGGTCGCTTTCAGCGTTTGCCCCCGCCACACACACACATACACCCCCTCCCCTCCTCCAACATCCTCCCTGCCACAGTGGAACACCAGCTTTGTGTCTCATTGGCCACGCTTTCCCCGTCATTGTCAGTCCTTGGCTAGCCTCCTTTCCCTCGCTGGCCGTTCCGTCTCCATCGCTCTTTCTCGGTGACAGTCCCGCTCTCTACTTTTACTTGGTTATCTGACATTTTATTCCTCCCCATCGCTTCTTCATCATTTGCTTTGATTGTCGGATTTCTGTACTTGTCAGTGGACACCTCCTCTGCCTTTTTTTCTTTGTCACTTGACGTTGTCTCCTACACAAATGTTTCTATGCCACTGCGAAGTCTTGTTAACGTGTGCTTAATCTTCCTTCGCCAGAGTCTGTGTTTGTCTGTAGCCTCCACTTTTCCACCACATCATTCTTGGTATCCCTGACCCCTTCTTCTGTACTATCATGCATTCCCCACTTCTCCCAGACTGTGTTTCTCATACTGCCTCCCTTCACTTTGACTTCTCTTCTTCCCAGCTCCCCATATGTCATTTTGCGTCACCTCCTCTTCATAGTCCTTCCACGTCCCTCTCACTTGACTCCTGGTGCATGCACGTCACCGTCTGTCTCTGTTGGGGATTAACATCCCTAGCGTTCCCTCGTGTGCCTGTCAGTATCAACCCACTTCTTATCCCCTACCTCTGCCCTGAGACAGACCCAGTTACCTTCCTCCCCTTCCTTTTCATCCCGTCATGTTCTCAGTGGCATTCATGTACTCACCAGCAAAGACCCAGTAACCTTTTCCGTCACCCCCATAGATACTCACTGGCGTTCGTACACTCACCAGCGGTGACTCAGGGTCCTCCCTCCCCTGCAGGTTCTCACGTCATTCATGTGCTCACCATTCTTGACCCAGGCGCCTCTCCTCCCCACAGGCAATCACTGGCACTCTTGTACTTATGCTGACCCAGGCTCCTCTCCTCCTTCTTGGCACTCATTGGCAACCAATTATTCACTCCTGCTGACCTAGGCTCCACCCTGGCACTCATGCACTCGCCAGTATCAACTCATTTACCCGCTTTCATTATCTCCTGTAGATGCCAGCCAGCCTTGCTACCCTCACCAATACTAATACAGTCGTGTCCATCCTTACAGGTACTCGCTGGTGGAGGGCGCGGCGGGAGTGTTCACCGTGGAGGAGTGGACGGGAGTGATCCGGACGGTGGCCCACCTGGACCGCGAGAGTGTGGCCCGCTACTCCCTGGTGCTTCAGGCCCGAGACTCTTCCCTCACCGAGCCACGCTCAGCTACCACC
Organism: Panulirus ornatus; assembly: GCF_036320965.1. Classification (NCBI taxonomy): domain Eukaryota; kingdom Metazoa; phylum Arthropoda; class Malacostraca; order Decapoda; family Palinuridae; genus Panulirus; species Panulirus ornatus. Next base: position 6,526,108 of record NC_092290.1, on the reverse strand, counting down.
CAGGTAAACACATCCCGACAACATCCTCACCAAAGGCCCTTCGAGAGCTTGACTAGCTGAAGCTCCTACAGTACTGGTCTGATATGTGTGTGTGTGTGAATCATATACCGTATGCACAGCTTGACGATGAGGCTGTCTGGGTGATCTTTGTGTCACAGGGAAGGTCTAACGTTGGCCGCCTTTGTTCCTCAGGTGAGGGTGACTGTGACAGATGAGAACGACAACGCCCCGACCTTCTCCCAGGGGCAGTACCTCATCCACGTACCCGACCCCATGGTTCCAGGTAAGGGCCCGCCCCCCATGGCGTCCACACACTCTCTCTAACGATGAGGAGGAGCCTTGTACAGTGGGTCTCCTCTACCAAAACTTAGGGAAAATTCAAACCAATTTATGTAAATAAGTAACCAGCCACTCTGACTGGAATAGCTGAAACGCATCAACTAAGAACTTGTCATTAATACGATCAATTAATACGTCACTCACTCACTCTCTCTCCTGAGTCGTCTTGAACCAACCTTGTCTGTTTCAGGGAACTTCGTGTTTGGGGGCGAGGCCTGGGACCCGGACGAGGGCGTGAACGGCCGCATCACTTACTACCTCTCTGGCAACGATGCCGACAAGTTCTACATGAACCAGGAGACGGGAGTGATCAAGGCGTCCACGGCGCTGGCTGGGGAGGCCGACTACGAGCTGGAGGTCCTGGCCACGGACTCTGGGGACACGCCCCTCTCCACCAGCGCCAAGCTCAGGTCCACCTTCGACCCAACAACCTCTTCCCCGTCTTCCAGCCGCTGGAAAAGACCTTCAGCTTCAGCGAGGCGGCGCGGGGGGACCTGGTCACCACCCTGACGGCCACATCGCCAAAGGCTGGGCCGACAGGCTCCGTCCATTTCAGTATCGCTGGAGGCAACGTGGGCCAGGCCTTCATAGTGGACGAGAAGACAGGAGAACTCAGGATCTCGCAGTACGGCCTGGACTACGAGACCGCACCTCGTTATGAGGTGTGGGTCGCAGCGCAGGACTCCGACGACCCTCCCCTCGCCTCCGTCACCCAGCTGGTCGTCAACGTCACCGATTACAACGACAACGCCCCTGTGTTCACCCAGGCCATCTACAACGCCAGCATCCTCGAGGCCCAGTACCCTCCTCAGCTGGTGGCCACGGTCAGCGCCACGGACCGTGACTCCGGGACGAATGCTCAGGTCATGTATCAGCTGAGGCGAGATTCCCCGGCAGCGGAGGCCTTCACCCTGGATGCCGAGACGGGCCAGATCTACACCAAGATCCAACTCGACCGGGAGGAGGTGGAGGTATACACCCTGACGGTGGAGGCGGTGGACAAGGGGACGCCAGCACAGACCGGCACGGCCATGGTCGTCGTCACGGTGCAAGACAAGAACGACAACCCACCCCGTTTCACGCGCTTGTTCAGCGTCAACGTCACGGAGAACGCTGAGGTGGGGACGTTTGTCATCCAGGTGACATCCAGCGACCGAGACATCGGTGAGAACGCCAACGCCACCTACAGCTTCACCGAGAATCCCGGAGGCAAGTTCTACATCGACTCTGTGAGCGGCAACGTGACGGTGGCGCGCGCCATCGACCGTGAACTGAACGACGAATACCTCCTGAAGGTGTCTGCAGTTGACGGGTCCTGGCGCGCGGAGACTCCACTGACTATCACCGTCCAGGACGAAAACGACAACGCCCCGGAGTTTGAGCAGAGCTACTACGTCTTCAACTTCCCCGAGCTGCAGCGCAGCGTCGCCTTCGTCGGGCAGGTAACGGCCACAGACCGCGACAAGCAGGGCCCCAACAGCGTCGTGTCGTATTCGCTCAAATTCCCGTCTGACTTCTTCAGCGTTGACCCAGCCAGTGGTGAGATCTTATCCAAGCAGGCCCTTCAGTACAAGCACACGCTGAAGGGCCCGTCCCCTGAAAACCAGTACCACTTGACGGTGCTGGCCACAGACAACGGTAAGCCGCCCATGTCATCAGAAAGCTCCGTGGTTATCAATGTCGTGGACGCCAACAACAACCCTCCCAAGTTCTCGCTGGACCGGTACTTCACCCCCGTGCCCGAGAGTTCAACTGTGGGCCAGTCCATCATCCAGCTGAAAGCCATCGATGATCGAGACTTCGGCATCAACGCGGAGATTGAGTACCAGAAGGTGGGAGGCAACGGAACGGACTACTTCCTGCTGGAGCAGAAGACCGGGTGGATCACGGTGGCGCGGCAGCTACAGGGACGCGTTGACACGCAGTTCGTCCTGCTGGTCCGCGCTTTAGACCGCGGCGTCCCTCCACTTCAGGACGAGGTCCTCGTGACGCTAGTGGTCACCGGGGAAAACAAACACGCCCCGGAATTCACGGCTCTTAGTTACCAGGTGATCGTGCCGGAGAACGAACCATTGGGGTCGGCGATTGGGACGCTCACAGCCAAAGACAGTGACAAGGGCCCGAATGGACTCGTCCGATACTCGATCACGAGCGGCAACGAGGCTGGTAAGTTCGCTATAGACAAGAGCACGGGAGCTGTGACCATCATGCACCCGCTGGACTACGACGCTGTGCAGGAGTACAGGCTCAACATCACGGCACACGACTTGGCATTCGTGCCGCTCCACTCCACGGCCGTGCTCACCGTCATCCTAATCGACATCAATGACAATCCTCCCAGGTTCAGCCAGCAGCAGTACAACGCCTACATTGCAGAGAACGCCAACGCCGGCACGACCGTGTTCAAGCTGAATGCCACGGATATAGACTCGGCACGAAATGCTGTCATCCAGTACACGCTGGTGGGCGGCGACGGCAAAGAGTTCTTCGCCGTGGACCCCGAGACGGGCGTCGTGACCTCGAAGCGAGTGTTCGACTACGAGGAGAAGAGCCGTTACGTCCTGGACATAAGAGCCGCCAACAACCCCGACTCAACGCAGTGGGGCTCCTCCACCGTGGTAGTCCACGTAACGGGAAGGAACGAGTTCTACCCTCGCTTCATCCAGTCAGTATTCCAGTTCACTGTCTCAGAGTCCGCGCAGATCGGCACATCCGTCGGTGCCATCCAGGCCACAGACGAGGACAAGGGCGAGGATGGTATGGTGTACTACCTGCTGGTCGGCGCCAGCAACGACCGAGGGTTCTTGATCCAGCCGACCACCGGGGTGATCACCGTGGCTCGGAGCCTCGACCGGGAGAGCCAGAACAGAGTCGTCCTCACGGTCATGGCCAAGAACGCCGGCAGCATCCGCGGCAACGACACGGACGAGGCACAGATAACCATCTCCATCCAGGACGGCAACGATCCTCCCGTGTTCTCCCAGCCGCTGTACGAGACGAGGTTGTCCGAGGGCGCTCTCGTAGGCACTCTCGTCCTGACCGTCACAGCGGTGGACTCCGACGTACAGCCTCAGAATAACCAGTTCACGTACTCCATCATCGGCGGGAACCTCGGCCAGGTGTTTAAGGTGGACCCGCAGAGCGGCGTCATAGAGACCACGGCTCAGCTGGACCGTGAAACCATCCAGGTGTACAACTTGACGGTGGGCGCCATCGACAACGGCTCCCCGCCGCAGACCGGGACCACCCTCGTCCGCGTCATATTGGACGACGTTAACGACAACGGGCCCCAGTTCGACCCGCCGGACATCGTGGGTTATGTGGCTGAGAACGAGCCCGCCATGACCTCCGTCATGACCCTCAGTGCCACTGACCCCGACCTGGCGCCGAATACGCAACCTTTCATTTACTATATCGTGGGAGGTGAACACCGCGAGTTCTTCACCGTCGACCAGGCAACGGGGGAGGTCAAGACGACCCGCAGCATCGACCGCGAGACGACGCCCGAGCTCACCTTCCGCATCGAGGTTGAGGACAGCGGCAAGCCTAAGATGAAGTCTGAATACCCCGTCTCCATCATCGTCTTGGACAAGAACGATTCTCCCTCGACGCCCCGGACGGTGACGGTGAAGGTGCAGACGTTCCAGGGCGTGTTCCCCGGGAGGTAAGGTGGCCGATGTCCACCCCAACGACGCAGACACCGCCGGTCAGTACTCCTGTCAGATCCTCACCCAAGATGCCGCCATCTTCTCCATCCCCAACGCTTGTAACCTACACGCGGCCAGAGTCCCCCGCGACCGCACCTACACCCTCAGCGTCTCTGGGAATGACGGCAAACACCCGGACGTCACGTCCAAGGTTGCCCTGGAGTTCGAATCCTTCGACAATGTCACCCTGGACAACAGCCTCACGTTGAGGCTCCTCAATGTCACCGCGGAACGATTCCTTCGTCTGTACTACAAACCTTTCGTCGACAACCTGGTGCCCATGTTCGCAGGCGGTCAGGTCCGCATCTACTCCATGCTCGACGTCGACTCCCACATCGACCTAACTCTCGCAGTGGCTGGATCGGGTACGAACTCCTTCCTCCGTCCGGCGGAAGTCACCCGTAAACTGGCGGCTGAGGAGCCGAGTCTGACCCAGTCACTCCAGGGACTGCAGCTGATCGTCGACTACAACCCCTGCAGCGACACGCCGTGTAAGAACGGCGGCGAGTGTTCGCATGGCATCCACGCTTACGGGGACACGGAGATCACAGACTCCCCCAGCTTCATCTTCACCTCGCCTCTCATTCGCCACGACGTGTCGTGCAGGTGCCGCCAAGGCTTCACGGGGCCGCGGTGCGAGTTGCGCCAGGATCCTTGCTCACCCAACCCGTGCCAGTTCGGTGGCACCTGCGCCAGAAAAGGGTTTCATTTCGTGTGCACTTGTCCCCCTACTCGGCAGGGGCCGCAGTGCGAGTTTGACAAGACCAACGCCTGCGATGACAACCCCTGCCGTAACGGCGGGTCCTGCCAGACGACGTTGGAGGGAGGGTTCTTCTGCCTGTGCCGCCCTGGCTACCGCGGTAACCAGTGCGAGCTAGCCAGTGAGTCTTGCCGCCCGAACCCTTGCCTGAACGGTGGCACCTGCGTCTCCCTCAAGCCTGGCTACCGCTGCTCGTGCAAGATCAATTTCTACGGCACCCACTGCGAGAAGTCCACCTTCAGCTTCAGCGAGCTCTCGTACATGACCTTCCCTACTTTAGATTCCACCACCAACGACATCTCCATCATCTTCTCCACCAACAAGCCGGACGCGCTCCTCGTCTACAACTACGGCTTGCAGACCGGCGGCCGCTCGGACTTCGTGGCCATAGAACTGAAGGGCGGACAACCCCGCTTCAGCTTCGGGGGCGCCCGGACGGCCATCTCCAGGATCCAGGTGGGACGCCAGGTGGCAGACGGCAAGTGGTACAAGCTGACAGCAACCCGCAACGGACGCGTCATCTCCCTCAGCGTGGCGACCTGCACGCACAACGGCGAGACCTGCGGCGAGTGCCGGCCCGGGGACACCTCCTGCTACAGTGACGACACTGGACCCACCGGGTCAGTAACCACCACCCGCTCCTCGTCTTCTTCCCTTGACCATAACTTGATAACTTGAGTACAAAGTTGACACAGTTCCTCGAAGATTGTAGCGTAGATATTCACTTCTTTTGTTCTTCTGTGAAGTTTTAATGCCTTCTGCTGCTTCCCCCACAGACAGACTGTGGGGCTCTCTACCTCCCTGTTTATCCTGACTCCTTTGTCACTTAAAACGATGAAGTTTTTCAGTATTTTCCCCATCAGGTTCGCCCTCAGTAGGGGCAAAAATACTATGAAAAAAATAGAGATCATATCCTAAAAACTGTAATCGTGAAACCTTCCACGACTCCCATCACCAATTTTGTTGGTTTTGCCCGAACAGAACCCTGAACTTCAACAACGAGCCTATGTACCTGGGCGGCGTGATGACGGTGGACCCCCTTCAGGAGCGGCCGGGCCAGGTCCTCGCCGACGATTTCATCGGCTGCATCCAGACCGTCTCCATCAACGGCAGACCCCTCAATCTCTCAGGACCCATCCAGGTTAGACATTTTTAGCTCACAGGGTTTGACATGATCCTTCGTCAGATTATTCTAGATATGATTTTTTTTTCTAGATTTCTCTTGATATATTCCTTTTGTTGATATAGCTTTTATCCCTCTCAGGCCCGAGGTATTTCGGATACGTGCGAACGCATGGCTGATGTCTGTGTGGGTAACCCGTGTGGCGAGGGCGCCACCTGCCTCGACCGCTGGTCGACGCACATGTGTCGCTGTGCCAATGGCCTGGTGGCTCCCGACTGCGACGCATCCCTCCGCCCCGCGTCCTTCACCCGCGGCGCCTACGTCAAGTTCGTCATCAGGGAGCAACACCGGCGACGCCAGCTCCTCCCTCGTCTGTACCAGCAGCACTCGAGGTGGTCGCGGGAGGTCAGCGCCTACCACACTCGCGCCCGTCCACCACGCCAGGTCCCGCCGCCGCCGCCCAAGAGCCTCTCCTTCAACTTCCGCACCAGGATGGAGAACGGCCTCCTGCTGCACTCAGCCACGAACAACGACTTCACGCTCGTGGAGATCCGGGCAGGACTCCTGCAGTACACCTCCAAGCTGGGCGCCAACCAGCCCATCAACATGACCATTCCTGAAGTGACGGTGAACGACGGCGACTGGCACAACCTCACCCTGCTGGCGGCGCACTCGGCCCTCAGGCTCATACTGGACGGCGACATCGTCGGCGACGAACTGGACCTGCCTTTCATCCACGACTTCTTGGACGCCTACCTCACCTCGCTCACGCTGGGCTCCGCACCGCGTTCCGCCGGACAGTTGCCCTATACACCCACAGGTAAGTCGTGTCCCTCTCCACATGCACGTAGATTCTTGTCTTGTGAGTGATGATTGCTCACTGACACTGGCAACATCTCAGATTAGCGTCACAGTTTCAGGGTTCAGTGTGTTACTGTCATGGTGGACGGGACAACGGATCCAAACTCTTGACAGATGTTAGGCATCTTCTCTCCCCCACTGAGAACGATTCGAGTCAAGTGACCTCCTGTGTTATGAAGGGTGATCATCGGGGGGTAGGTGGGGTGGGTCAGCTTAACCCAGACTGAGGCAGCCTTGAAATTGGGTTAAATGAAATAGCAACATATGAACGAGAATGCTGGTTTTAGCTGAGGCCAAACCGGTTATCAGGAATGTTGTGAGAGGCACTGAGTTAAAAAGAGAGTAACGCGTATTGAGAGCGACCCAGAGGAGGAGGCATTAGTGCTCAGGCAAGTGTTCTGAAACACCTCCATAGTTAGCCTTTTAAGACAGATGGTGCCATTCCGTGAGGATTACTCCAGAGATGAAAGATATTAGGACGTGAAGAGGGTTGTGCGACGCATAGGAGAGAGAGAGAGAGAGAGAGAGAGAGAGAGAGAATGGTACGTTGGCTGCAAACTGGTCGAGTCTATCGGTTAAGGAGGGACCTGAGCTTCGAAATGTTTCCAATATGCCCCTAGATTATAGGTCTTGCCGATAACTGTAAGTCTGAAGGATGAGAAAAACGATGGTGGGCAGTTGTACGGCTTGGGCTAATGAGAAGATTGCGTGTCTCCGGATATTAAGTAGGCCTGCGCCCCGTGAGGCGCCAATTAGGGCCGTTCTTTTAAACCCCCCAGTCCAATCGTTCCTTTAAGGTTAAAAATCTTTTGATGGCGTATAAACACTACACTTCGGTCACTCCTTCGTTCTGACGTGGAAGTCCAGTCGTCACCAGGCGACTCGGTGTGCCTTTCGTCTCGGGTGTGAAGGGAAGCCCTGAGGAAGGTGGTCGGATTCGTTGTCCTGATGGGTCTTCGAGGTGGCGTGTGCAAACTGAGGTGTGGGGTCCGAAACCCGGGCCATTGAGCGAAAGATGGTGTGGGGAGGCGGTCAGGGAACAGCCGCGCATCATGGGAGGGGGAGACCATGGACTCAAACCAAGTGATGTGATCATTAGATCGAGAGAGAGAGAGAGAGAGAGAGAGAGAGAGAGAGAGAGACCCGAGAGTAGAGATGAATAACAGTAGATCACTGGATTTACTCGTGTTTATTCCAGTTGTGTTGATTTCGAAGGAAACTTGGAATCAAAGGTAATCTTTTGATCAAACCACGTTAAGATCAGGGGACGACCAGTCTCCGAGGAAATAGAAGCCATGCAGGAACATATCGATTTCCACTGTGATATAGAAACGACACTCTAGTTTGAATGGTGATAAAGAATGCATTTCTTACGAGCCGGGTTTGAAGGTAAATGCTTGATATCATTAGAATTAGCAAGCACACAATACCGTAATGCCGGAGGGGCTTTTAGATTCGATGAGGAAACCAACTGTAATAGCAGAATCATGAACTACCGTTACCATCGTTAGGTTTCGATCTGATTCCTTGAACGTGAAGACGATAAGATATTTGTATATATAATTCACACTGAGCGAAAATTCCATCGGTTAGGTATGGGGGTGAGTGTCGGCGAGGGAAGGGGCCACTTGCAATTGGTCTAATGGTTCGTTGAGAAGACCTTAACAACGTGTTGTAGTTAGGTCTTAATTGCCACCACCCTAGAGTATAGCTCGTAAGATCAGGTGTACATAAACCCGCAGGCATTGTGTAGGGGAACATGCATTTTAGGACACATACTGTAATGTACGTTTTTCGCTAGTGTCCACCACGAGATGTACTGCCTTGTACTGGGTGATCTGGGGATGTTATCAACACTTCATCATCCTCTCGATATACCACAACCCCACTTCTCTTCGTCGTCCGATTAACTACATCTGCCTCCGTCCCTTCCCCTCGCCAACACGCTGTCCTCCTCCCGGACGATGTGCTCGCCACAGCCTCTCGCATCTTTGGTCATCTCCTTGAAGACAAAAAAAAAAAAAAAAAAACGCCAGGCGTGGATAATGGTACCTTGCGAATTAACAATATGACGTGCAAAACATTTTTTTCCTCTCATTTTTACGCTTGTGATCCATTCGAATTTGCTTCGCCGCTGCGCCTCTCCACATCCACTGTCGCCTTCCACGCAGCCTCAGAGACGCTCCCCAGCTGGGGCATTCCTCCGCACCCACTGTGATGCGCTCAGTCTCCCACCACCTCCCACGTTCCACGGTAATTCGTTCCCGCTCTTGGTAACATGTCCTCCTCACCCGTCGCGCTCCTCAACCTCTTGGAACTCCTCATCGTCTCCTTGTTTCCTCCATTCGCGTCGCTCTTTTCTTCCCCTCCTCCCAGCCTTTAACCTTTTCATTCATTCCCTGATGCGCATCCATCTTGCCCTTCCTTTGATCTCTTTCCCGAAGTTACTCCTTCTTCCCCTGGCATCCTTACTGTTCTTTCGAAGTATCCTTTCCCTCCGCCCTTTGTGAGAGACCTCCAGCCGTTTGGGAACTGTTCCCGAGACTTGGGCCGCCTCCTCAGGTCGCCGCGCCCAGGTGCGTCCTTGCCCCGACCTCAGGCATCCCCTGTGTGGCTCTCTGGGTCACAGTGTCCCATGTGTGGGTCCTACTGTTTTCCTTGGGTCACAGTTTTCCCATTCGTGGGTCCCTGGGGGTCACAAGTCTCCCTCGTGTGGGGTCCCAGCGGCCGGCACCACGCATGCCCGGCCAGATGAGCGAGTGTACGGCATAGCATGGCCTTGAACCCCCGTCTTAAAGCTTCGGTAAAGATGGTCTGGTTTTCCCTACCGCTGCACTGGTAGATTACGAAGCCATTGTAAAAGTCTTCGTTGGTATAGGGTCGTCGTGTGTGTGTGTGTCCGCCGCCTCGGTCACTTCTTATTCCTCTCCGTTCATATGACGGAGGTTCTCGGAGGAGCGCATTTTCTCTCTGTGTTGTGGGAGAAGAAGGAGACTGCTCCTCCAACTTTGCGGAGAGGGAGTGAGGGTGGAGAGGGCGTCGGGCGGCGGAGCGGTGCACTCACCTCCGCCTCAGCGCAAGACTAAGCAGGTTACGACGGTCAGGTAACACTCGTCACTCGCACGTCCAGCGATACCGATCCAGTTACGCTCTCCTTGAGGGAGGGACGTGGACCTGGCCCGTCTCGAAGGATGGTTGATATACAGTTAAGTCCGGCTTTGGCTCCGGCTCGCATTTTAGATGGCATGTCATCATCCACTCCTCATCCCCTCCTTTTCTCCCTTCTTCTCCTCTCCTGATCCCCAGTCCTCCTCTCCTACCCACTCGTTCCCTCTCGCTTTCGCCCTTTACTTAGGGCTGCAGTTGCGCTGGTAGTGATCCTCCTCCCGCCTCCCTACCTCCCTCCCTCCGATGTGCATCAAGGGTCAGTAGTCGGTAAAGTAGTAACTCCCGACGTAAGAATCATATCCCTGACGGCGGGTGATGAGCCTCAGTCCTACGAACTGTCGCAAGTGGACCGAGTCAGACTCTGCGTTGAACGATTAAACTGACGCGGGGTAAACAACATTCGGATGCTGCTCGCGACGGCGGACACAACCTGTTCCCGAGCTGTCCCTCTGGATGCCGGCGCGTCCATTCTCTCTCTCTCTCTCTCTCTCTCTCTCTCTCTCTCTCTCTCTCTCTCTCTCTCTCTCTCTCTCTCTCTCTCTCTCTCTCTCTCTCCCCTCCAGCATGCACCCCGTGTTATTCTCCCAAGTTTTTCTCCTCCTCTCGACGCTCCTCCGTCCGTACCTCCTGACGATGATTGTCGATGCCTATGCACTTTGATAGACGTCGTGTCAGGTGTCATTTTTTTCTGCCAGTGAGGGATGGCTCGAGAAAGAGAGAGAGAGAGTGTATGTGTGTGTGTGTGTGAGTAGCGAGTTGTGTGGGAGGCTCATTATGATGCTGGGGTTGGTGCCTCATGTCTCAGACCCGAGTAGTGGCCAGATTCCGCACGTGGCTGGACTCCGGGTCTCGCTATAAAGGAATAAGTAATGAGGGACAAGTTGGATGGGGGAACCACAATCACTTTGCTCATCTATCCGTCGCGCTGGTTCCTCCTGCGTGGGGAGGACGCATGGCGGGTGCGTTAGCGAAGTAAACTGCCTTGCCTTGCCTTCCCTCCCTCCCTCTCTCTCAGACCACAGCCATGAGCGTCCATCTCTAGTAATGGCTGTCGGATCACCAGAGATTCATGTACGTATTGTTGATATAGCTCACGTATGTATAGCCTGAGTGCTGTTCTAGGAACAGTTGAGTTCTCGCTGGTCCAAAGTCTCCGGGGAAAGTTTTCTTTATAAAGCTTTCTCGTTTTCTGTTACGGTGATCACCTTTTAGAGCGAGTGCGTTAGTTTGCGAACCACATGACGAGGCGAGGGAATTCGACACCTCGAAGATGTGTTGTCTTGTTTAAAGTTTGTCTGTGTGTGTGTGTGTGTGTGTGTGTGTGTGTCAGTCTCTGGAGGTATCATTTACATCCCTCATGTCTCATTTACAAGGGAGTATGACGTATAGAATTATTGTTTACAACTCGATAAGCATCAGCGACGGAGAATGCATAACGTAATAGCGTCTGCTGGATCAGGTCGCGTTAGGGAGTACGACGATGTTTGTACCCACAGCGTTTTTTTTTTTTTTTTGTGCAAGTCGAACGAGATGTCTCCAGCATGTTTGGTTCCTCGTCATCTACGAGGGGGTGAGCCTGACCATGGTAGCCAAGGTGTTGTAGGGACTCGTCCGTCTCCCTCCACACCCCCACCAAGACTCGTGGACGCGAACGTTCTCTTCAAAATGTTTACACTCTCATCTTCTACCGTCTCCTCTTCCTCCTCCTCCACCTTCCTCATCCTCTCCCTCTCTCCTGAGATCTTACGATAGTATTTAGCCGCTTATGTTTTCAAACTTTCCTCTTATATTAGCGGTTTATTCATATGTTTAATTGTGCAGTTATTTTCATTATAAGATTGTCTTCTATTTCAGCTGTTTGTTAGTTTTCAAGTACAGAATGGATTACTTTCCAAATAAAAGAAGTAGTTCCAGTGTTTCTCTAAGTGTGTAGTGTTCTCTAAGTGTGTGGTGTTCTCCAGTGTTCTCTAAGTGTGTAGTGTTCTCTAAGTGTGTGGTGTTCTCCAGTGTTCTCTAGGGGTATAGTCTGTCTTCCTTGTGTGAGAAGGTTCTGAATTTACGTATATGTTACAGACGAGGTGTCAAATCAGGCGTTGTTATTTTTTTTCACCTACTGCCTCGGAGTTCTATACAGTGACAAGTTTCCAGCATTTACGTTGGGTTAGTTTAAGTGGAATTACATTAGAATATCCTTAGTCAAGTATTGAATTAGAACCCACAAGAGCCACACTTTATCTTAAAATTGTCAGGCATTTTTCACATTCTGCTTAGAGATTGGGTTACACACACACACGCTTTGTTTGTGACGTCTACGTGGCCACCTGTATATCACGTACCGGCTGCAGGAGTTGTGGACGCGTCCAGTTAACCGTTGTTTATTCCCGGCAGGATTCGTGGGATGCATGTCGACCTTCAGCGTGGACGGGGAGGTGCAGCCCCTCAACTCGACGGGTTCCCTGTTGGACGCCGTGGCGCGCGGGGTGGCGCTGGTCACCGACTGCACGGCGGCGGACTTGGGCGCCGCCACCTCCACGGACCCACTCTCCATCGGCATCACGCTCGTCATCGTCTTCTTCGTCCTCCTCCTGGTGGCCATCCTGGTCTCCTTCATCGTGTACCGCGTGCGGCGGCAGCGGCGGGAGAAAGGCAGCGTGCACGTCAAGCAGAACGGGTCGGCGCTCCTTGCCAACACCTCCTCCGACTCCGGGAGGTCGCCGCAGGACTCCGGCTACGTGGAGAGCGCCGAAATGACCGACGACGTCCTCCGCTCGCACCTCTCCCAGGAGCTGGCCACCAAGAAGTACAAGGAACGCGATCACGAGCGACCGCAGCGACCGGACATCATCGAGCGAGAGGTGATGAACAAGTCGCCAGGCGTGCCGCTCAGGGTGGAGGAGTCGCAGCTGCAGGACCGGGACACCATGGCTGGCCTAGGTCACATACCGGATTCGGAGGCTCCGGAACACTACGACCTGGAGAACGCGTCGTCCATCGCGCCCTCCGATATTGACATCGTGTACCACTACAAGGGGTACCGGGACGGCAACGTACGCAAGTACAAGACGAACCCGCACGTCCCCGGGTACCACAAGCACAACCACCGACATTCGCCTCATAATTTCCCCAATACGCCGCACCGCGAGAGCCCCCGCAATCTGATGCGACAGAGCCCAAACCCTGTTGCCCCGAGGGAGTCGCCCTCCGTGCTCAAGATGCAGTCCACTCCTCTTGCCCGCCTCTCTCCCTCGTCAGAGCTGTCGCAGCAGACGCCACGTATCCTCACATTGCAGGATATTAGCGGCAAGCCACTGCAGACAGCGCTGCTCGCAACCTCACAAGGACCGGGCGTGAAGGATGTCATGTCCACCAGCGAGAGATCTCTCAATTCACCCGTGTCGCACTTGTCCCAGTCGTCCGGGTCGATGCACGCGTCTTCACAGTCCACGAAGAAGAAGAAGCACGACAGCAGCGTGAGCCTGGGCCTGACTCCCGAGGAGATCGAGCGACTCAACACCAGGCCGCGCAACTCGTCGCTGGTGTCGACGCTGGACGCCGTGTCCTCCTCCAGCGAGGACAACCAGCGCAAGGACAAGCTGGCGGAGCTCATCGAAACCAACACAGAGCTCCTGGAGCCGCCAGACTCCTCCACCGACGAGTCTGGCAACGACTCCTTCACCTGCTCGGAGTTCGAGTACGAAAACAACTACGAGAAGGTCACTCGCGACTTCGGTCCGGGCAACATGATCTTCAGCAAGCTGGCGGAGGTGGACAATGAGAACGAACACGACAATGAGTCGGCCAAAAACTACGACGGCTTCGATTCTTTTCGAGGCTCGCTCAGCACCCTGGTGGCCTCCGACGACGACCTGAGCAACATGAGCTCGTACAAGCCACCCAACGGGTCTACGTTCGGCTGGGATTACCTGCTCAACTGGGGCCCCAACTTCGAGAGCCTGGTCGGCGTGTTCAAGGACATCGCCGAGCTACCGGACAACACCACAAACGGCCGAGTGAGCGCCCGAGGCACGCCCAAACCCAGCGAGGAGTACGTATAGCGGCATCTATAGCTGAGCGAGGACTATATTTAGCAGCCGCCAAAGCCTATAATTCGTAAGGAGTGGAGGCAAAGCCCCCTCCCCCAACCAGCTATAATCTGTGCCTCCACGGTGAGCGTGATAGACGAGACTACGACGCCCGTGAAGTGCCTGCCGTTGGCGAGAGTGGGGGACGCCTGCCTAAGGAGGAGGCCAGGGCTGTTGCGCCGGACGGGAGCCACCGCAGTGTGGGCACGAGACTCCTGCCGAAGAAGGAACACCTCGTCACACTTTGCACGCGTGTGACTGGCATTATATCTCGTGAGGGTGTATTTCCAAAACCTACGCTTCTAGTTTCTACACAGACGGCGACTCGACAATCGTGTGAAGACGTCTTTGCCGAGGACGCTACGTTATCTGAATTAACGAATATCTGTTTTTTATATACTTTTTTTTTCTGCTCCGGTCATTTTTATGAGAGACGAGTTGACGTCGGTCGACTGCGTCCGAAAGGTGAAGTGATAATTACGTGCGTGTGTGTGTGTGTGTGTGTGTCTCTCTGTGTATCTCTGTGTTGCAAAACGAACAGTAATCACCTGAAAACAGTCTATGTAGAATATGGCCAATGGTAGTACTCATAACACAAGTTCATCTCTTTCTTTCTCTCTCTTTTTTTTTTTTTAATAAGCATCACCTCCTCGTGGCCGAATGTTTTAAAGTGGCGAAGTTTGTGACCAATTTTATTTGACCTGATGTGCCGAAGTTTGTGACCATTTCAGTTGAACTGATGTGCCGAAGTTTGTGACCATTTTTATTGACCTGATACTCGAATCTAAGTTGCCAAAACTGTCCTGATGTTCGCGTAATATAGATGAGTTTTTTTGGTTCCGAGTTGCCAAATGTAGAATTGCCTTTGTGCTCCCCCTTTCTATCTCTTTTTTTTTTCTTTTTTTTCTTTTAAATCGTAAGAAATGTGAATTCTCAGAGGCCAAACCCATTTACTCTTACATGTTTTAAGATGTTCTCTATATTATCACCATGCATTTAAATTCTGTGTATGTGTACTGTTATCATTTGAAACATTTGAGATGGCCAAATCTTCATCCCTCAAACAAAGCTGAACCAAGGTGCCTTATAATGCCATAATCAAAGAATTGGGATCCGTAGGGGACAGTGTGACCCAGGTCTGGGATTTAAAGAGGTGTGTGTGTGGGGGGGTGTGTGATCATCCTCGATTATAAAGATTTTTGATCCTCCCCCTTCCAGATTTTTGGGAACACGTACGTGTTGCTATTCATATAAAAAAAATTATAGCTGATGTAAAGTCTGGATGTGTGTGTGTGTGTGTGTGTGTTTGTGTGTGTGTCTGTGTGTGTGTGTGTTTGTTTCGATTCGGTTTGAAATTGCCTCGTGAGACACAGTTTCTGTGGAAGCTGTGCCTCACGCCAGGAACTTCTTTGCTTCCTTGTCTGGCCTGGACGCGTCTTGAGCGGATCCCGGGGTGTTGTAGTGATCACTGGACTTTATATAAGTTTATTTTTTTCTTCTTTTGAGGGATATATATATATATATATATATATATATATATATATATATATATATATATATATATATATATATATCTCAGTTGTAAAGGGAACTTGTTTCTTGAATTGGTTGAATGTTTTCTTTGATATTAGTCTAACCGAAAAGTTTTTTAAAAAAGATAAAGGAAGTGGTTGAGATTAGATATATATCATATGTGAACCTTTGCTTCATCAAGTTAAATTTCTGAAATTTGTCATTCATATATATGAATATATATATATATATATATATATATATATATATATATATATATATATATATATATATATATATATATATATATATATATATCGACTAAGGAAGACTAGCTCAGATTTTTTTATTATCATTATTATTATTGTCATTATTATTTAGGAATGTCATGTCAAGAAAACAACTTAAAATATGTGTCGATTATCTGCAGCAGACCCAGTTTGTACTATATTAGGGTTAGTAATATGGCTCTTTGTACATTATCAACTCCATGTATATATATATTTGAGTGTACAGTGTATTCCTATGTAAGTCAAGCCACGCCGTGTGTGCCAAAACGTCTCTTGTTGTTTTTTTATTTTGTATGAATGATGCGCGAGGTGTTGTTATCGAGGCAACATGTGATTTATGTATAAAGTGATATTGTAATAAACATTTGTAATGCGAGTATGTATTATTATTATTATTTTTCTCTCTCTCTCTTTATTGGTACCACGCCGTTTGCTTGAGTAGGAAGGTCGATGTGGGGAAGGTAAAGTAAAGGCTATGTGTGTGTGTGAATGTATTTGTGGGGGACTTTAATTTTACAGTGTGTTGTCGAAGCTGTAAAAATTGATTTCCCATTTACCCCTATATTTACGATGGTAAAGAAAATGGAGACTATAAACATTACCCTGATGTCTCTCAGAATTTAATGATGGCTGTCCTGTCCAGAGCAAAGTCTGTTTTATATACTACGTGTCTCACTTTTGCTATAGCAACTATAGTGTGAATTCTGATGAAAACAAAGCCTTCTGGATTAATGCAAGCACGACTGCACGCACGCAGACTAGAAAAGCGTTGTGGTGCGTGAATAAAACAATGATCAAGCTACCTTTTCAAGGACGCTAAGATGATGATGTAATCATCCATTTACTCTCTTCTGGGTGGGTTCCTTCCTCCAGACAATAGCGGCAGTAACTACAATCATGATTCCCTTATGTGTCCAGTAGATTGTTATTCATACCTTTCAGAGCAAACTTGATGACAGATAAAGTAATATAAAATCAGTTGTCCGTGTGATCCATCGTGAAGCTCACGGTCATAATTCCAATCCCGACCAATTAACACGCATTCAATCGATGGCTCATTCGTTACTAACTATCAGTATATAGGGAAATCCGCACTGTTGGCCTATAGTAATAAATATTTTGAATCGTATAGTGACCAAAATAATATACATGAAGTTTAGAAAGTTGATTTTCATATATTTGTGTATGTTTGAAATCCAGAAATATAGGCATTTATGGAACTAAATGAATTCTACGATTAAACTTGTCCGAATGTTGTTTAATTTCTTTGAAGAAATAAAAATCTTATTACAGTTAATTGGTTATGTTCTAAGACATATACAAAAGCAGCTGAATATATATATTGCTTTTGAGACTATTTTCCTTAAAAGTTTATGTATATAACAACGTAATTTTGAAATTAGATACGTTGGATATATTCAAAGTAATTCGTGAACGAATTCGAACGAGTTGTTGATATAGTATGCAATGTGTTGTGATTGATCTCTGTATTTATAAGTGTTTAAAAGACGTATTTGAGCAAATTAATTGAGGACGTGTGATGAATACAATACTTAACTTATACAGAGGTATTTGAAGTGCTGTAATAAGGAGAATATGGACGTTATCAGCCAGAAGGATATACCCCAGCCAAAGTTTTATGGGGTTCGGCGAGACGTTAGGCGGGACCCAGGTAAAGTGAAGAGGTGTTGCCACTGGCATCTGGCCCGAGTGGCGGGACGGAGCGATATGTTACCACTCGTATGTTTCTTCTGTAATTCTCTGTTGCTACGATATGCTGGGTGACGTTTCCTTACTGTCTCTTGTCTCTCCTGAAGTGATTTCCTTGATTCAATGACAGTAGTCAATAGTAAAGAGGTTTGTTGACATTGAGAGAAAATGCCATCGTAGGGGAGACTCATGGAAAATGAACAGATCCTTAACTAACTTTTACCAATTGATATCTGTGGTCGAAAATATACCAAAATACAGCCATCTGCCACTACTGACCTGGGATATTGACTACAGGGAGTCGGTGGCAGTCCAACAGCAGCGTGGGTCTAGGATGTTGATGGAGGTATGTACATACAAAATACTTTTTCGTTAAATCATACATGTCACTACCTGCTAATGGTGTTTGCTGATGAATCAGTGAAGTTGCTTTTAGAATATTGGTTAAGGTTTTTGGTAAGATTAAGAAGTCGAACTGAGCCCACTATGTACCAGTTAAGGGGATTTTAAAAGTAGTCTGAAAGGTTTTAGTAAAATATTGATGCTATGGAACTGTTGTAATGTAATACCATGACAACAGTTCTTTGGTATGATATTCACCTGTTCCATTTTTGAATTTGTGTATATGCAGGCATTTGATTAACTTCAGTAATTGCTTATTTATGTAAAGATATACGCAAAATGTACCTTGAACAATTATCCATTTAACAGTCATATAATAAACTTAGCTGGGCTAGGATGTTATTATACACATCTTGTCAACACAAGTTACTGACTGAAGTGAGTCTTGTCATGCTGTTGTAGATGGGGAGGGGGGTGGTCATTAATTTTATACTCCTCTGATTGGCGCATTTTTTTTTTTTTTTCTCCTAAAGACGATTTGTTGACGTAATGGTCGGCACATTCATCTTTTGGTCATTAGCGGTCGCTTGCCGGATTTTTATCCGCTTCACAATGGCGTCTGTCTATGAAGGGTGTTTAGTGATACATCGTGACTTGAATCTCTGCAGGATCTCAAACAGGTTTTAATGCTTGCTGGTGGCCCAACATCTGATGGAAACCAAAGTGTTCATACTCCAAATGCCGTTCAAGTATAATGAAAGTATCGTATGTTGTTTTGATAAACTAAAACAATACCGTAATGTAACTTTGCTTTGTTCATTGACCGTTACGTTTAAAAAGAAAATGCACATAAGACATATTCATGGTCGTAGTTACTTTAATGAAATTAAAACTGGATATTTTTATTGATTTTTACATAAAAATTTTGTTTTCGTTTTAAGCACGCATAAGGTTCTTTATGTTAATGACACTGTAGCAGCTGATCCTCTATAGGTACGTTATTAGGTCCTTAACTCCTTTTCCTCACACACACACACACACACACACACACACACACACTTGTTGGCGGGGAATGATAGGGTTGGTAGCTGGCAAAAAGGCATATTTGTCAAAATGAATATCACGTCGATTTTGCTTTGTTATTTAGAGCATAGACACTTGACTTTGATAATTTACACTTTTAGAAAGGTCCTGGGAGGGACACGAAGACTGTTCATGGAAGATGAATATCTCTGACCCCCTAGGGTTGACTCCTATTGTTAAAGGAGAAGTAGGATTGTGTTACTATACAACGCGACTGGAAAGAGTATAAAGCGATCAATTTTTCCTTTTTAAACCAATTTCATCATAACATCAGTGAAATCAGTCTTCATACTATCCAACGGCAGAACAATTAGCAACTTCTTTCACTATCAACATGTAGATGGGTCGGTTTGCCCACAAACATCCTAGCACAGCACCTGTAGGTGGACCTTCCCTCACTGCACACTACTAACTGGCAATAGCTAAAAAAAAAAAAAAAAAGCAAGAAATTTGTGAGACGACGTTAAAGAAATATTTTTTCATGGAACAGGAGCAGTGGAGGACACAGTGAATGACGACAGTGTGAATCCTGATATGTAGGAAGTTAAGCGGTTAGGTAAAGCCTCAGTCAGTACCTTCCTGTTTTAAACCATGCAACCGGAACGTAGCCTACCTGTTTCAGCCCATGCGACCAGAACGTAGCCTAGGACAACATATGTTTCATTGTGCCTCAACCAACGTTTAGACAGATTCCTTTCTCGTTATTTGATGTAAGTAGGATTATATATATATATATATATATATATATATATATATATATATATATATATATATACACACACACACACACACACACACACACACGAACAAAGTGCATAGATAGCAACTACAAGTACTAGAATTCTCGGATTGATATTTTAACAATACAAGGCTTGTAAGACAACTTTATCAATATCTAGATACTTTGTTCAATGATTTTTTTTTTCATTTCCTTTGGACGTGATTGGATGATTTGCTTTAGAGAGAGAGAGAGAGAGAGAGAGAGAGAGAGAGAGAGAGAGAGAGAGAGAGAGAGAGAGAGAGAGAGAATGTAAAGCTTCCTTCTGACGTCTGTGAGGCATTAACATGCGTTGCATGTTGAGCTGGTGGACAGGGTCTTGCGTCGCTCGATGCTAAATGACATTTGTCAGACAGATATCAGTCGGCATCTTAATTACCATTGAAAATTGTCATCGTCTGGTCTGTAAATTGTAATATACCTTGATCACATTACGGTCCACCTGTAAACCAATTTACGTGCGTCTCTTTACCTCATTGGTGGTAAATTAATGCCCTCACAAGTTAAATGTATATAAACGCTTCCATGTCTTGTCCTAGATGGGTCGAGCCACCCACTTAGCCCAATGCATGCAGCGTCAGCGAGTGAATGGCTTGCAGGCGACACCCTCGCATCCCCCAGAACATTCTTAATTTTCTCAGAACGCTTGGCGACATTCCGTCATACCAGGTGGCTCGCTCTCCCTCCTTGTGTTCGGTAAACAATTTATCCAGATGCCGTCTCGTGACGCGAGACGTACATTAGTGGTCGAGGTACAGCCTTCCCTGCTGGAATACGACTATCCATCAACATCATTGAGGAATCACAACTAGAATATATATCTTTGGGAAAGGTCATTGATTAATGCGAGAAGAGTAGCCTAATCCACACTTACACTCACACACACACTCACACTCGTGGAGAACGCCTCCACGCCTCCTGTAGCACTTCATTGACTCGAATCTCCTACGTGAATCCCACACCCCAAGTTCGACAGCAGACTTTGAAAGAGAACCAGGGACTTTGGGGGGGGGGGGGGGGGGGCGTTCGCTTAATCTTGCTCATGAGCGTGACTTCGGCTGTAAAGATGAACTTGCGTACGAGGCATTGCAAGGTAGCTACTATGAAACCAGGGCGAGAATTCTCTCTCTCTCTCTCTCTCTCTCTCTCTCTCTCTCTCTCTCTCTCTCTCTCTCTCTCTCTCTCTCCCCTCCACAGTAATAGAGTAACTAACCAGACATCAGCTCGTACCCTCATTTGCCATGATGGACTGTGATAAGCAACTTGCTGCCATCAGACTGGTTCTCTTTCCAACAGATGGCGTTGGTTTGAGCTCGAGGTGAAGGCCATCTGCTCGTTATTAATTCTCGCCCGTATCTGACACGACTTGCTTTCGTTAAACTACTGATTTTCGTCATATTTCCAGCCCTGCAGGGCGGCGATGGTGGTTGTATTTTGGGGGCCAGAAGTACTACGAATAGTGTCCGAAAGATTGAAGTATCACACAGGGTTTGCGAGGTAATACTCTCTCTCCTCAGCTTGCCGACTGCATTCACGAGTGCCCGGTAGCCCAGCGCTGTTTTTCTTAGGGCTACGGCGGGCGAAATTAATGGCTCTTTGATGGATTACCACAAACTGGTTTGGGAATTATTTCAGTGGCCCGTCTGGCCAATATATAATTTTATCATAAGGAAATTGACGACGTAGCGATATTTCATATACCAACATGTTCTCTTAATGCTCACTTGGATGAGTAATTGATATTTGATCAATATGAAGTGCACAAGGCGGTATATAACATGGACAAGGATGCGTTTGTCTGTTTGTGAATGAGTACAAGCAGGTGTGCTTGCAAGTAACTGGTTTCGAACTATAAAGTTAACATATCTCTGTGTCATTTATCTATGTTCTGTGTGTGCATTTTTTTCTTTTCCCAAAGATTTTATTTTCTCTCCCCTCTCTCAGTAAGTGTGTGTGTGTGTGTGTGTGTGTGTGTGTGTGTGTGTGTGTGTGTGTCTGCAATAAGCAGATTGTGACAAACACCAAAAACTCGTCTGATATCAGTTCCTGCAGGTGGATGCATCATTATTGCATTAATTGAAAAGTGTGAATGAGTCCGATGTTGTCCTTGGCGTGGGTTGGAGTTTGATGGGTCGTTGGAATCAAGGAGTTAGGAACTGGGAGAGGTCACTTCAGGTGTTATGGACCGGTTGAGTACATGGGAAAGTCGGATAATAGAAGACCCGATGACCTTTGACGAGGTTATCAATGAGAGGACGGTTATGATATTATCCGAAGTTCCTCATCTATTTAAGAGAGAGAGACATGGTGATAAAAGGGACTGGTTCCTCCCCCACCCACCTCTCTCTCTCTCTCTCTCTCTCTCTCTCTCTCTCTCTCTCTCTCTCTCTCTCTCTCTCTCTCTCTCTCTCTCTCTCTGGGACATGAGCCGGTGGAAAGATAAAGGAACACCTTGGACACTTTTCCTAGGGAATTCTTTCTTTTCTCTCTTTCATACTATTCGCCATTTCCCGCGTCAGCGAGGTAGCGTTAGGAACAGAGGACTGGGCCTCTGAGGAAACATCCTCATCCAGCCCCCTTCTCTGTTCCTTCCTTTGGAAAAAAAAAAAAAAATCTACGGGAAAGAATAAATGGAAAGCATCTTTTGATTTAATTCTGCCGTCGGGTTGAGGAAGTATTTTGCAGCCGCTGATCTGTACAGAAGTTCAAAGTGCTTAGGAGAAGATGAGATGGTTGTGTCGGTGATTAGATGGATGGATTTGAGGTGATGGCGATTAGGTGTAAGGGTTCATATGTTGGTGAATGGATAGGTCGTCGACCGGTCCAGATGGTGACTGAATGATTGGGTTGCGAAGTTTTGGATAAGGTTAGGATCGGTGGAGGGGATTCGTGATTGGAAAAGGCTGTGGGTTAGTGGTGTACACGATTGTGTATGATGAACGTGAGAAATGTTGGAAGTGGCAATGGTGTATTGAGGTAATGATTAGGATTCTTTTTTTTCTTTTTTTCGATGAGGTGGATGTGTTTGGCTTATTGATAACCGGATAGATGAGTCGAAGCGTTTGTGGGCGGGTGGGTCGAGCTTGAGGTGTTAGGTTGACCGCATAGATTAATTCATAATTTCACCATTAGTATTTCCGGGGACCACTGCCGTACCCCTGGGCATGGAGAGGGAGACAGAGCAGCAGCCTGGCAAGCTTGCCCACCTGCCAGCCACCTTCGTCCCAGCCAGCCTTCGTTGTCCACACCTTTTAACGCGGTAACACTCAGCACCGATTTTGTAATGTTGCAACGAAGGGAAAAAGACGTTTGATATTCGACATTTAACACTCGTACTGTGTTACACGGCTGTTACAAAAGACGTTACGTGGTTTATGATGACAAAGGCCTGTTATTTCGAGACGATGAATGCCTGTATATTGAGTGACTTGTTTGATGTAACGATGCATTTGGAATGCAGACAACGAATTGAAGAGTGTGATTGAATGATTGCCGAGCATATTGTTGTACTTCGGTTATAGATGCGTTTCATTACCAGGTCTATTTTGTTTCTAGTTTGTCTATTTATGGTTAATTGGGAGGGAAAATAGGGAGGTTTTGGGGTGCGGGGGTTGCAACCGACTCTGTAGAGAACAGCGGGAGGCGGGCGGGGACGACAGACGCCACCACCCCCAAGCTGATGCCGCTGGTGTCCGCGTTCGCCGAGAGATTTGTTTGCCAGCGTTTGACGGTGGTCGTCCGTGCATGGCGTCCCGCGACACCCGGGCCAGATTAAGTCGTCGGCGAGCGGCCGCAGTCGCCCAGTGTCACCCGGGGAATGACGCGAGATAACGGAATGCTTCGCCCTGCTGGCTAAACGTAGCGCTGAATGCTAATCCTCTTAGCGGTTCCTTCGCGCGATTCCACATATGTTAATTGACGGTTTCCCGTCCTGTTGAATTGCCCGTGGCAAATAACCCAGCCTGAGTCTTCCTCGGGTTTTTAGAGCGAGCGAGGCGCACACTTGGCACACCCTTGAGGGGGAAATAAAGCATATGCTGGTCGGCCGCCTTGTATACACAGGCCTTCCCTCACGACCCACGAGACCAGGGCGGGTGTGGATTGGGCCTTATTAACATTCCCAGCAGTTAGCGATCGTTCCCCAGAGAATTCAGGTGTAGTGGTGGCAGCGGCCGCTACATGGACCAGATCGTCACGTACTCAGTTCTCAGCAGTAGTATTGACGGGGGTTATCTCTGGGGCATTGACAGTACGCCTTTCACAGGAAGACGTGTCCAGAGCAGAGTCTTTGATAGGTTAGTGGGTTGTGCGGGGCTGAGTATATATATATATATATATATATATATATATATATATATATATATATATATATATATATATATATATATATATATATCTTTCTTTCACACTGTTCGCCATTTCCCGCATTAGCGAGGTAGCGTTTAGAACAGAGGACTGGGCCTTTGAGGGAATATCCTCACCTGGCCCCCTTCTCTGTTCCCTCTTTTGGGAAAACAAAAAAATTATACATTGATGAATAGTATGATGATAGGGATGACATCATTCTAAATTGTCTGTAGGAGCGTTTTTCGTAGCTGGAAAAAAGAAAACGGCTGAGGTGTTAGGTCATTTAAACTGTCGAGTAACTGGTGCTATTTGGTGTTACCGGACTCCGCCTGCCTTTGTTCAAAGAGCTAGTGAAAAGTCTCCCTCAGCGAGGCTGTGTCATCGTCTGTTGACGAAAGTAAAGTCTCTTCGAAGAACTTTTTAGTCCAAAGGAGATTATCCTTACCCTGCTACTGGAAGAAGCGTTGCCAAGGAGCTGCAGGAACGCCTGGAAAGGAAGGACCTGAAGTAAATCCAAGATCCTTTCAAGAAAGGCCTCCTTAGGACATCCTTATAGATCATCCCTAGAGATATACATCCATCTGAAACCACACTCCCCAGACATACACGAGTCACGCTTTCCCGTTTACGTTTTGCCACAGTGAAGATGCCGAACTCTCCCTGCTTATTTATCTCGCACTCTTCTTACATAGACACACACACACACACACACACACACACACACACACACACACACACAGCATTACCGCCCTTTATGACGTATGGTCCTGCCCGGTGTAAGTGGCTGGCCTCCCAAGCGCTGCAGGTGTTTCATAAAAGAGGAACACATGGAGCAGGAAGTATATATATATATATATATATATATATATATATATATATATATATATATATATATATATATATATATATGAGAGAGAGAGAGAGAGAGTTTTGTGTCATCGAATTTCAAGTGGCTTTAAAAAAAAAAAATCGATCAAAGAAATGCCTTGTTCTACCCCCAAGGTTGTTCCAGTCGTCCTTTACTTCACTTCTCTGCTAAACATACACACGTACCTTAGATCTTACCTGATATTTTGTATAAGTGTTTTTTGTGTCGTCTGGTTATAACATCAGTTGCCTTTTGTGAAGACCAGTTCTTTATCAACATCGTGGGACATTTATAAGTCTGAAGAGTACAAGTTATTAACTCACTTCAAACTCCTCTACCGTCAGGTCTGTGTTAATCTAATGCCTTGTTTTTTTTCCCCCCCTCTCCCTCATGTATATTACATTCTAAGCATTATGTATCTTGTAGTTTACGGAAGAATTTACGATCGGAAA
This sequence comes from Panulirus ornatus, assembly GCF_036320965.1. Lineage (NCBI taxonomy): Eukaryota > Metazoa > Arthropoda > Malacostraca > Decapoda > Palinuridae > Panulirus > Panulirus ornatus. The sequence goes on along the minus strand of NC_092290.1, from coordinate 6,500,686 downwards.
TTTCCATTGTTGTCGGGAGCTGGATACACCAAGTTTGGGTCATTATATTATAAAGTCTTTGCAAACTATATCGACTTCCGTCTTCAGTCTGTAGTATATTATATACGATAAATTAGATCTTCACTAGCCTCATGAACCGTTTCTTCATCTGGTGTGTTTCTCTGGCTACATGTATAATGGCTTAGATGTCTCTTAAAAGTCCAGATTTGAGTCGCTACCAAACTTTTTACTCGCGATCCCGGATTTTCTGTGATCGATAGGCTATACCCGTCATGATTTAGCCTAAGCGTGGGTCGAGTCTTGGCGATGTTCCTTACCTAGGATTATAAGATAGAGTAATGGATTAATGTGACTTGAGATAGAATAATGGATGAATGTCACTTAACAATACTGCTAAATTTATTTCTTGTTAATGTCTTGATAATGAGTACAGGAAATACAGTGTTGCTAGCCATGAATATAGACGCGCTAGCTTGGTACGAAATCAGTCGCTGCCCGCGAACCATTACGTGACGCGTAATTAAGAACACCTAGTGGAGTGAAACTTGGGTGAGCGAGTCTGCCAGCACAGTTCAATGTCGGGGTGTTTGAGATAAGTAGGAGGCTCATGAGGTATTGGAGGAGAATGACAAGAACGTGTTGTACGTACATGAGAGGTGTGGCGTTGAAGGGTGAGTTGGTAAGGGCGACAGAGGTAAATGACTTGTGGGACGGTTATGATGGAGGCGGGAAGCTGGTGATGGAGGGTCGTGGATTACGTGTTATGCTCCGTTGTCGATCAGAGTGAACTCAAGTGTAACATAATCCCATGAGTATGATGGCATGTCCCTCCCACAGGTGAGAGGAGCAGGTGTGGAAATTGTGACGATTTTTAGGTGTGGGCTGGAAGATGTTTGGTATAGGCTGGAGGACTTATGGCGTGGGTTGGAGAACTCATGATGTGGGTTAGAAGACGTTTGGTATATGTGCTTGATGACTTGTGGTGTGGGCTGGAAGACTCGTGACAGAAATGTTAAAACACTGAAGTTCCAGGTTGATGAAGCAGCTGAATATTAACCCCTAGAGTACGTTTATGCGACTCTTGGGTGTGGTGACGACCTGGCCTTTGACCTAACCCTTATATAAGGGTTTGGTGAAAGGCCCCACCATCCTAACGTTGCGTTTGTTTAAAGATCTCACTGTCGTGCTCAGGAGGTTAAGGGTGGTTGTAAAATGGCTGTAAATAACCACGACGAATAATTGCGACTGAAGATGAATAGCATCGTAAATGTTATACAAATGATACTGTTAGGGACAACTACGCAAACTCATGATAGATATACAAGTCTCTCGCTAGAGCAAAATTGTACCATCGACGAAAGAAACACTCATGTAAGAGACAGTTTGAGGGTTGGATGGTAAGTCGAGTTGTGACGACGAGGCTATCGAAGCATTGGATCCTTCCCTGTAGGCGCTCGAGTAGAGGGTGCGTTCGTTAGTTGAATTACTTTATCTATCGTCCTACGTGTTATGGCGTGAGGCAGGATGTTAGGAACAGGCACCCGACGTGCTTGAACATATAGTGTGGTACTGATATTGGCGACAGTGAGGCAAGTCGCTTGCCTGGTCCAGCTACGATGGGACCTTATATGTCCTGCTGCCTCAGTTAAGTTCAGTTCGTTGTCTCCGCTGCGACTAGGCTGGTGAGACGGCAGCTGTGCCAGTGGGGAACGACGCACCCAAAAGAGGACAGGGGTCCCATAATGTGAGTTTAATTGGTCGTTAGATTTAGGAGAAGCGGAGGCATACGTGTCGCTTAAACGCACACGAGAAACCCGCTTGATATGCGTGATGGAATGAAGATGTGGGAGAAGTCAGTGGAGAGGCGATGATTGTATCGCCCGATGGTAAAGTGTGTCCAGGACATCCAGTGAAGGCGCCGCTAATGACCTCCACCTGTGGACGCGACACATAATTTTAGATAATCAGTCTGTCAGCCCCAGTTCTGAGGATCTCTTCAAGGGAGAGGAGTGGGATGGAGAGGTGTGTCGTGAGGATGGAGAAAATCGACAGTGAGGCGGCAGGGAGGGACTTGTGCATAAGGTCATAAACATGATGGTGAGAATGTGGATGTGCGAGATATGGTGGATGAAAGTCGGCCTCTCGTGTACGACACTAAAGATAGGTTAAAGTCTTCCACAGGAGTTACGCGAGATGTAAGAGGGCATAGAAATAAGGAAAAGAGCCCAGGAAATCCAAATTTCCATACGAGAGCAAAAGAGAAAGAGTGTTGGGAAGTAAAGATGACGGATTAAGTTTAATTAAGAGCTTAGAAGGTGAAATATGGTATGTGAAGGTGAGATATGGTATGTTTCCTGACGTGGATGGGTAAATGAAATGTACTATAAGGCACAAAGGCTTGAGTGGACGTTTGCCAATGGTTTGACGTACTGGAAGAAGGAGAGAGACAGTGAGATGTTCCAAGGTGCTGATTGGCTGACTGGCGTCGATGCAATACCTCTCAAATTCAAGGCGAGAAAAAGGAGGGTAACATTTGCCACCCACCTGCCTGTCTTCGTGATGATTGGAGGGTGAAAGGGAATTGTTCCCATCCCATTCCGGGGACGTAGAAGGGAAGGAGAGTATACGTTCCCTCCTGTCCGTCCCAGAGGAGGAGACTCGAAGTCCCGGTAAGACATCCCAGGGACATCAGTGTACGATGTTACGTATTGGACACACACACACACACACACACACACACACACACACACACACACACACACACACACACACACACACACGCGCGCACGCACGCACGCACACGCACACACACACACGCACACACACACACACACTTTTACAGCACAGCACAAAGAGCTAATAGAGGAGGTCCAGAGGGGGGGCGACTAATATGGTACCATGATTAAGAAACCTGATTTACAGTGAGAGGTCAGAGGCCATAAGTTTGTCCACCAGGGAACACTGAAGAGTAACGAGTGACTTGATCACAACGTTTAGATCTCGAAGCCAGATTGATGATGTGAGGAGGGGGATAGTTTTTTTTGAAGAATGTAAAGTACAGACAAACAGACACACTGGTTAGAATCTCTCTCTCTCTCTCTCTCTCTCTCTCTCTCTCTCTCTCTCTCTCTCTCTCTCTCTCTCTCTCTCTCTCTCTCTCTCTCTCTATCTATCTATCTATCTATATATATATATATATATATATGATGCGTTTGTGTGCTTGAACGTGGATGAAAGACACGAGACAGCTAATTTCCAATCCCTCCTTGTTCACACAGACCACCAATTGCTTTGGTGATGGTTGTGACGAAGTATCATTTGTCATTCTCCTGATGAATTCTTTCGTCGATACTATTTCTTTTTCTTTTTTTTTTTTCATTTCTATGTCCAAGGGACTGTCATTCTCCCTTGGCCATAGTCCTAATTAGACTTTCCCTGCTCGTAACTTTCTCAAATTTTGAAGACTTGTCTCTTTCACTTGGTCAGTACACGTCTAAGGCTTTCGTGCTGTGTTTTCATAATGTTCAGGATTCGTTATCAACATTTTATATTATTTTGGTGATGGGGAGTGAAGAGGGGTTTTGATTGTCCGTTACATATCCGATGGGTTTCAAGCTCTTGTGTTGCCACTAAGGATCCTGGTTTGCCATAGTTTTCCTATTCTCAGCATTTCCCCTTTTTTATAGTGTCATTTCTCTTATTTATGATGTCATTTCTCTTATTTATGGTGTCATTTCTCTTTTTATGGTGTCATTTCTCTTGCTTATGGTGTTATTTCCCTTTTTTATGGTGTCATTTCCTTTTTTATGATGTCATTTCTCTTTTTTATGGTGTCATTTCCCTTTTATGATGTCATTTCTCTTTTTTATGGTGTCATTTCCCTTTTTTATGGTGTCATTTCTCTTATTTATGGCGTGATTTCTACCCTATTTTTGGTGACTATCCGCACCCTGCGCGCTAGTGCAGTATTATAAACATCTATTTCCCCATGAATGTAAGTAAGATCTGCATCTTTACACTCTATGGGTACCCTATCCCTTCTGTATAGTGAGCCCTGGACATGATGAACGGCTTCACTGTGTGTGTGTGTGTGTGTGTGAGGCCGCACATTCCTCGGGTACACAGTATAAGGTCCGTTCAGTCCGGGGGTTGCCCCTAATGGGATCGAGTTCTTTCATTAGTAATATCGTGTCTGCTGATAATAACTCATCCAAGACACTGTCTCTTCTCCCTCGTATGATGCTGGGGGAAGCGGGGTCCTGAGGCGTGGATGTTCGTGTGTGTGTGTGTGTGTGTAACGATTTCTGCTCTTCGCTGAGGGTGCTCTATTTTCATTGGACGGTTCCGTTTTCTGTTGTGTGAAATATATATATATATATATATATATATATATATATATATATATATATATATATATATATATGAAGACAAATCAGGTTCGTGCTGAAGCGGTAATATACCATGGTTGGATATGTCGGTAAGGAACGCCAGGTGTCATTTAGAAGGTTCGTTATATCTTCGCTACAAGTCCGTTTTATAACTAACGGACTTTTCTTATATCACGGAGAGGGTGGTGGTTTGTACGCTCTTTGGACTCCCTATTTGTGTATGTATCTGAGTGTGTGTAAATAGATAAATAACTGTTGTGTGTGTGTGTGTGTTGGTTGGTTGGTTTAGGAAGGAAATTGGGTAATAAGTTCATCTATTTTTTTCATCATGCTTATTGGTGGATGACTGGAGCCTATCTCAGGGCTTTGAGGCTCCGTGAGGACCAAAATATGTGTTCCATATTTGCCCTGGTCTTCAAAATGTCTTTAAGTCTTTTAGCTTCTGACATTCCATTTAATGTGCTGCTGCCCTTGAACGTGTACCAGTTGGTTGTATCGATAATGGGGTGGTTGGGTTTTTTTTCCGTTTTGACGAATCATAGACATTTTTTTTTTTTTTTTTCTGTTAACCCTTATTGCATATATGTAGGTGTGAGTTGGTGTGTGTGGAGATTGGAGAGCAAGTCGGTATGGTAGGGACCCTAACCATACCAGACATAATACTTGTGTCTTTCCATCATCCCAGATACGGTCAAATTAAGAAAAGCACCTGACTAAAGAAAACCATAGCTTACGTATAAGACTAGACATAAAAATCCGGTGTAGCTTACTCTTGAAAATCTATAAATACAGCCACTTTTATTATGCTTTTATGCATTGCATGTCACATTCATGGTGAAAGTAAGTCTAAAATACAATATTTTCTATATCAGTGGGGTTATTAGCTTATATATTCATTTAACAAGTGGTTCTAGGGAGCTTTGTACGGCTGAGAACTTATTTTATAGTTACCCCCTAATTTATGCCGATTCTCTTGTCATTCAGGTTTTCTATGAAGATTAATTTAAGGATAACTTAACTTTCATCCAAAATCAGCTTAACACCCGTACTCTTTCATTTACCTCATTTTCGTTACCGCTGGTACGGCTTTATACATAATGGAATATTTTAGATATTTCTAAGCCATTATCATCAGTTTTGACAAAACTATGTATTTTCAACACTGTCATGAATCGCTTCCTCATATTTGGCAGCATTCTGGAAGCCATCAGGAAATATTGTAGCTAATATTAAATCGTTGTTCATAATAAAGAATGTTTGTGAATGAGTGGTTGATAATCTCCGAAATTAGATATAAATTCCTGTGGTACATTCATTTTAGTTAAAACTAGATATATGGCCCGTAAAGTTTCTGGACACAACCGATAAAAGACAATCAGTAAAGTTTATTGCATTGGCCTTAGTTCATTGTCATTTTGGCAAAGCAAGTCATTGTGGCCGGGCTTCCAAGATGCTGCAGGAGTCCCATAGAAGAATCCTGGGGCAGGAAAATAAGAATAGCGCCAAGAAGACAAAGTAATGCCACATTTTCTGGCTGTCATGTGTAATGCACCGAAACCACAGCTCCCTGTCCACAACCAGGCCTCCCAGACCTTTACATGGTTTTCACTGGTACAGTCCAGTGATAGTACGTTGACCCCTGTAGTGTTCCAGTTCATTCTATCCCATGCACGCCTTTCATCCTCCATGTTCAGGCCCCGATCACTCAAAATCTTTTGCACACCATCGTTTCATCTCCAATTTAGTCTCCTTCTTAACTCCACTTCTGACACAAATATCCTCTTGTCAACCTCTCCTTGCCCATTTTTTCCATGACCAGACCATTATAACACACCCTCTTCAGCTTTCTCAACCACACTTTTTAATACCACACCTCTTACCCATTTATTCATTTATTACTTGATCAAACCATTTCACACTACAGATATAGTCCTCACACATTTCATTTCCAGCACGTCCTCCTGCTTATGCACATTTTCATTTACAGCCCATACCTTGTGTCCATATAAGACTGCTGGGACTACCATACCTTCAAACACACCCATTTCTGCACTTCCACATAGTGGCCTCTCTCCACACACTCTTCAGTTCTGTCACCCACCCCAAGTATAACCCTTTCTCATCCACATTAAACAGCTTTTGAGGAGTTTAGCCACCTTCTTATGTGATAGATTTCAGTAAGGCTGGATGATCACTAGCTACTTCCCTATCTAAACTTGCAGCTTCGTCAGGAACTTTAACGTTGAAGAAACCACTGTTCTTCATAAAAGCATTCAAACTAGCTGTAACTAGCCACATCAGTGTCTGGTTCTGAATTCTTACCACAACTGTTCTCCCAATCATCGTACAAACGTATATCTTTCTGTTGAATAAACTTTGTACTTATTGGGGTATACAACTGGTTTTGATCTTCGATTCAAACATTCAACATTTGCTCCATGTTCTCCGCAACTTCACCTCTGGTACGATTGATCTTCATAGCACAGATGTAATGTGCAGCACATGCCGCATCACATAGCACTCGCACAAATTTTTGCCAGATGTAGCAATCAATCCAAGAACAGTGGCTTTATCAGATCCATGAAAACCATCATCAAAGCATTTCAAGACATCTAATTTTACCTCCAGTCTTATGCATTTACTGCTTTCTTCATGCAAAAAGCACAGTCTGATTTTTGCCCTTGCCACTAATAATTGTTGGAAGTTTCATGTTAAATGTAATAAGATATATTACAATGTAAGAATGTGGATTGTATCACCAAAGTACATCCATAGGTGTTAGACAGCCTACCTCTGTGGAAACTGTTGTTCACTTGCAGATGATCATTTATTGTTGTTTTTTTTTAAAGTTATGTGATTCCTTAATGGAGAATTTATATGCAAAAAACTAGTATAGTCAAAAACCGTTAAAAATGTTATCTTTTTAGCACGTCCAACATGGTTTGTGTTTAGAGCATATCGATGCCCATGCCATTGCAACTACCATAAAAGTAGACATTGATGGGAATGGATTGCGGCAAGACATCACTTCACCTCTTTCTCACACTTGTCATAACTCTTGAGATGCATGCTGTATAATTACTAGGCATTGTGAACGAGCATCTGCTGCTCTCATGATTTATAATAGCTGAAGGGAAGTGAATCTTTATGGATATACCCATTCTATTCTGGAGGGAAAATACTGTTTTAACCCCCTCATATGCCTTCTCAGATATAGAGATCTCTGAGGTTAAGATATTGTTTATTGCTTAACAAAAAGGGTACAAGGTAGTACCTTTTTGTCTTATGCTCAAGCATTTCAGTTTAGTCTCTCTCTCTCTCTCTCTCTATATATATATATATATATGATTCAGAAAATTACAGATATGGGACATAGGTACTACAAGCCACATTTTTTTCTTCATTATGTGGTATGTGCTGTGTTTACAAAGAGAGATAAATACAAAATCACTTGATGTAAGAAAATTATATTTTATTTCTGAATATAAATGAACATATATAAATTTCTGAATATAAATGAACATATCACAGTACAAGATTATTTATTTGTACCATTCATTCTTTCATCTAACACACAAACTAAAAGCTAATACTCTCTATACTTTTTTTTTTTTTTGTTTCACAGTAGGTAAGGGCCTTTGAGGCAGGAATGGTTAGCTTTTATGTGGTAATGTGACCAAGTCTTTCACACACATAGTAAACTTATTAAATATGGGAGACAAAATTGAACCAATATCTAAGTAAAAGATTAGAACATTACCACAGAACTTTAAGTACAAGACTGATTTGAATTAACTATTTCACAGCTTTTGTTGAAGTACACTATAAGCATTCTTATGGTTAAAGAGTTTCACAGGAATCAAATACTATCCAGTCACACAAACCTTGTACTACATTTTTTTCATGCCTGCCTCATACTGTATTAATATCTTTTAATCACAAACTCTAAATCATGTCCTATTTTAGTAAAGTGGGACCTACGAACACAGAATTGGAAGTCAAGTGGGGGTCACATATTAAGCAACAAACTGTCCTATATGAAGGACTGTAGTAACATCTGTATTTAATGTTTACAGAATTTCCCAAGTCAGTTGTTATTATTGGGAATATATGGACTGTTGATTATAAAGCAATAGTTACTGTTGATTAACTTTTCAAAATACAGAAACCAAAACAACAATAAACAAACATGTCACAAAGTTAACATCAGTTATGTCTTTGTTTGATTTACTTAAGGTAGTGGCCGAAGTACTGACTTGTGATATGATGTCTTCCAAGGGATAATACAGTATAAGACAGCTATGGCATACTGGTTTGTAAGTAAGTTACTAGATGAAGCGCAACCAGTCATCATACATGCTCGAGTCTGTAGGTTGAACAAATGTACAAATGGTAAGAAAAAAAAAAAGCATCTTAACTCTTTTTGTGTGAAATAGTGTGACACCAAAGACAAAGGATTTTGTGAAATGCCCATTGGTCTGGCCTCAGAGTGGTAGCCCTGCATTCATAATATTGTAATATATTGATTGCATTGCCATAAGTAACATAACATTAAAATATAAAAGTAAATGATTTTACTGGATGCTTCTTTGATAAGATATACCTGAAAGATTACCTTCCCTAGCTAATATATTTTTGCCTGACTGTCTTCTTAAGACCTCCTTAAATAGTTCAAGCAAGTGAAGGAAGGTGACTAACATTACAAGAAACAAGTAAAATTAGAATTACATCAGACTAGGAACTGTGTATTAGGATGTGCAAGATGAATGCCCATTTCTTGTTCATGAATTTGGTACATTCCTTTGATTAATGATAACCCAAAGATGAACACATGTATTAAGCGGGACATGGCCCTAATTCATTTTTTCTTGAACTCCACCTATTTTTAGTTAGATGAATTTAGGTTTTATTGTTTCTTGGTTAATTAATAGGAGGTGCTTCCCAATTTAATTTTCTTTGTAGTTCTTCATTTGTAATGTGTATTTTGTTTAAGTATTGGATGCGATACCCATCAACTGGATTTTCGTGCCAAATAAGTCCTTTCTGATTCCTCATATTGTATGCTGTTTAAATTTATATCCTTGTCCCTTGAAATACAGAAAGTATGTTGTTCTTAGCTTTCTATCTGTTTATATTCTTATTCAACACATCTGAATATTAAATATATATATTTTTTCATGCTATATTATCATTTCCCACATTAGCAAAGGAGTGCCAGGAACAGAAAAAGGTGACATTTGTTATCATCCATTCTCTAGCTGTCATGTGTAGTGCACTTAAACCACAGCTCTCTATGCACAACCAGGTCCCACACACCTTTCCATGGTTTAACCCAGTCACTTCAGAATGCCATGGGTCAGTCCACTGATACCACCTCAACCCTGTTTAGCACACTGCTCCAGTTCCTTCTATCCTTTGCATGTCTTTCATCTTCCTGCATGTTCAGGCCCTGATTACTCAAAATCATTTTCACTCCATCCTTTCATCTCCAGCTGCCTTGCCACATTTCATCTTATGCAAGATATTCACCATCTCTTCGCTCTTCACCAAACCACTCTCCATGACTTTCCCCAACCCAAACACCTTACATCTATCACTCTATCATCAATGACATTCAACTGTCCTTCAAAATACTCAATCGATCTCCTCACCTCACCACTACCTGTTATTTCCCCTTTTGCCCCCTTTTTTGATGTTCCTAATTGTTCTCTTGTTTTTCGCACATTATGTACCTCCTTCCAAAGCATCTTATTCTCTCAGAGGTTTACTAATACTTGCTCACCCCAACTCTCATTTGTCCTCTTTTTCAGCCCTTGCACCTTCCACTTGATCCTGCCACTTTCTTATACATCTTTCAGTCATTTGCAAGCCTTCCTTGTAAGTAACACCCAAATGCCTCTCTATTCTCTTTCACTAGCAACTTATTTCTACATGGCACCACTCACTACCCTTTCTAATCTGCCCACCTCCCACCTTTCGCATACCACATGCATCTCTTGCACATGCCAGCACTGCTTCCCTAAATACCTACCACTCCTCACCCACTCCCCTTGCCATTCTAAGCTCATATACTCTCACCACTTTCTTCTCAATAAAATTGTTTCTTCTTTTCTGGAAAAAACAGTGATCAGACATCCTACCAGCTGCACCTCTCAGCACATTTACATCCAGAAGTCTCCCTATTAAATGCCTGTCAGTTAATATGTAATCTAACAATGCCAACTGACAATCTCTCCTTCTCACATATGTATACTTGTGTATGTCCCTCTTTTAAACCAGGTATTCCTAATCACCAGTTCTTTTGCAGCACATAACTCCACAAATTGTTTACCATTTCCAGTCATAAGACTGAATATCCCACGTCCCCAATTGTGCCCTCAACTGCCACATTACTCACCTTTGCATTTAAATCACCCATCACTAATACCAAGTCTCTTGCATCAAAAATGCTGACACATTCACTCAGCTGCTTCCCAAAACACTTGCTTCTCATGATCTTTCTTCTTACAGCTAGGTGCATATGCACTAGCTATCAACCATCTCTCACCATCCACTTTCATTTTTACCCACAACAATTTAGAATTTACTACCTTACACTCTATAACATATTCCCACACCTGCTATATGAGTATTGCTGGTCTTTTCTTCACTCTTGTCCTCTCGCTAGCCTTTGACTTTACTCCTAACCATTCTTCCCCTTTACTCGTGAGCTTTTGTTTCACTCAGAGCCAGAACATCCAGGCTTCTTCCTCAAACATACTATCAATATATCTCCTCTCTTCTCATCTTGGTTACAGCCAAACACATTTAGACAACCCAGCCTTAACCTTCGAGGAAGTTGAGCACTCTCTGCTTGGCTCCTTCTTCCAGCCCTCTGCTTCCACTCTTTTTAGTTGCCTTCTACAACATGCAAGGAAAACAGGAAGAATTCTTTCTCCCCTACCCTTGGGACATTAAATATATATTAAGTTTTTCTTCAGATTTCATTTTTCTAACATCGAGTTAGTCTTACTATGATGAGTCATAAATTATTTGCAGTGACTATACTGTACTTATTCACTTGATGTTAATGATATCCAATTGTTTTAATGAAAATATTTGGTTGCAATTCTATGACTTCAGAAACTAACTTGATGTATATTTACATCCACTTAACTCTAAAGTATTATCTCCATTCACATTTACTATTTATCATCCATTTTACCTACAGTTTCATTATGAATTAAACATTTGTGTAACTTCATCTTTAGATTTTTACATAATTTGTCTTTCTGAATAACTGCATGAAATGGAGTTTAGCTCTCTCTCTCTCTCTCTCTCTCTCTCTCTCTCTCTCTCTCTCTCTATATATATATATATATATATATATATATATATATATATATTTCATACTATTCGCCATTTCCCGCATTAGCGAGGTAGTATATAGATTAGAGGGCTGAACCTTTGAGGGAATATCCTCACTAGGCCCCCTTCTCTGTTCCTTCCTTTGGAACATTAAAAATGAGAGAGGAGGACTTCCAACTCCCGCTCCCTCCCCTTATAGTCACCTTCTACGGCACACAGGGAATACGTGGGAAGATTCTTTCTCCCCTATCCCCAGGGATATATATATATATATTCATACTATTCGCCATTTCCCGCAATAGCGAGGTAGCGTTAAGAACAGAGGACTGGGCCTTTGAGGGAATATCCTCACCTGGCCCCCTTCTCTGTTCCTTCTTTTGGAAAATTAAAAAAAACCCAGAGGGGAGGATTTCCAGCCCCCCGCTCCCTTCCCTTTTAGTCGCCTTCTACGACACGCAGGGAATACGTGGGAAGTATTCTTTCTCCCCTATCCCCAGGGATAATATATATACAAATATATGTAATCAACCATAATTAGATTAAGTACCTCTTCTGTTTACAGACAGAATTAACAGTGACATAAATTTACTAACATCCAGTTAATGACCATTATTGGATTATAGTGATATACTAGATGAATCCTGTGGTTCATCTTCCACCACAACATATACTGTATTGTACTATTATGCAATTATCAATCCTTTATGTTTACAGATGTACTTCATATCCTTTCCTCATTTATCCCATATTCTCGTTCACTCATCTCTTCCCATTCCTCTTTCTTCACTTTTGTGTTTCTTTCATTATAGTCTGTTTCTGAAACATCTTTCACTTCAACTAATTCTTCACAGTCCTGTAAAATGTCTGGTTCCTCCTCATAAAGATAGGTTCGCTGGTCACCTGAACAACGATAGCACGTTATCAGAATCCAAAAAACACAAGGCGATTTGAAAATAATAGCTCCTCGTATAAAAAGTACTGTATAAGCAATTAGGCATCCAACAAAAAATGTGTCATACCGGCCATTTAATGGACTTGACTGGTAATTTATCTGCAATTTAGTTATTCCCAACAGAAAAAGACCAAAAAATATTATGAGTGTAAACCATGAGACAGGTTGCCACATTCTTTCCTGCTTAAGATCTGCAAGTGTTAAAACATTTCGACTGGTTCGATGAAGAGCCCAACGCACTAAGGCTGTGTTATAGGGACGAACTTGGGACATGGGTTTTATGACCGATGCACTACCATTTTCTGTCCTGCCTTCATCTGCTTCCAAGAGACTAACTTCTTCAGAGTTTTCCATGCTTGCTTGTTTCCAGGTACTTGTATCTAAGAGAAGAATACATTAATTTCAGAAATGTACAAACAGTACTCCTAAAATGCTTTAATGCAGAAATATTAATCACATAAAAAAAAAAAAATTCACGACATTTCAAGAATGTAAGTAAAACTTACACAGAAGGAGCTTAAAGAAAGTGACAGACTAGCATACATGAATATGTAAATCAACTGGATAAAAATCATTAAAGTGAAAAATATGAGATGAACAGAAAATCCATGAAAGTGAATATGAATTCCAGTTATATCCCTACTACCAGGAGGAAGAACAATATACTGGTTTGCCAATGCATGCAAAAATGTGTCCCAATTTTGTGTACATATCACAATTGATAATTTGATATGAATCAAATTTGTACCTCATTCATCGTTTACATAGTTCTACATCTGCTGGAGTTTTTGAAGTCAGGCAATCAAACATAAAGGTCAAAAAGACCTGTGTACCAAAAATGCCATTTAATACTTGTGTATAGAATATCTCATGACTGGGTAATGGAATTTGGACCAAATATGTTCCATAGTTACTGCATACAAAGTTGAGGGTCATTCGCTACAGCAAACTTGTTTAATTTGTGTGTTAAAACTCTACTAAATGCACAGTATCTTATGCCTATGAAATGGGGTATAAACTATACATGTACCTGATATACTGCATTCAAAATCATTTACAATTGCATTTTTGAAGTTAAAAGGTCATAGGTCACAAAAGTGTTCTAAAATGTTTCGAAATGCTCGGGTACAAGATATCTCCCAATTGAGAGACTGGATATGGGATACATTTGTACCACAGATAATGCATACATAGCTCTACCTCTGATATTGTTTTTGAAACTGGGGAGTCAAAAGTAAGGTTACAAGGTAATATCTATTAGAAGGGTATAGAATCATATACAAGCTGGCTTAAGTAACATCTTTTGTTTACGAATTTGATACTGGTTAGGACTGCATGGAATGTCTGCTTGTAGAGAGGCTGGCATTTAAGCAGTTCTCCAGTGTCATTTACATTTTTTGACAAACTGGTGTAATTCCAGGGTAGAACTGCCACCTAAAGGTACAGAAAAACCAAAACTTTTTGCAAATATCTAGTTTAGCCCTGCATTACTTTAGCTCTGGTTACTGAGTATTTTTGTTCTGCAATGCAAGTGTAGCATTTGGAAAGTACAATTGTGGAGCATGATCTGACACTTATTAACAATATTAACTAACGTAATGATTATACTTTTACATTAATTAACCCCAGTTTCCCCAATACACAAGTTACTTCTATTGCCTTATCTGATATCATTCAGTGAAATAAAATCCTCAAAATAATGCTCCACAACAGTTACTGATTTTACGTACCACATTAGCATTACAGAACAAAATTACTCAATATCCAAAGCTAACAGTGATGGGAGCTAAACTTGACTTTCACCGAAGGATCAATTTTGAGCTATTATTAGCCTCTGTCTGAATTTGATTATGTTGAGAGATAAGTCATTTTTAGCGAAGCCGGATTAGTTCTGATGCGCCATAACATATATTTTAATTTAACTAAATCCGAATCCAAAGCCTTACTGATTACTTTTTGCTTAAACTTTGTACAGTTCTTATTGTATTCTCTAAACACTACATTAGAGGACCAAAATACAATTTCAATATTCAGTACTTGGATATACCAAATATTACCTTCAAGTTTAAGGGCACCACTCTATTTCTAAATGAAACTAGTCAAAAGTTATATTATTCGATTTCTTACACTACTTGCCCTTTGGTGTATGGAGCTGCTGATTAAATAATAACAAATTTAACTCCTATAAAATGGATTTTCTTTCAACTTTAGCTTCAAGAGTATCCCATTTTGAAAGCGTGACACTGTACAAGTAATTACATAACATCCTTAGCTCCATATATCTACTTGTACTTAGAGTCAGGAAATGATTAATACGACTCTAATTAATATCGCAAAACAGATAATAACGTGGCGGCCTTTATATGGAGTCTTACCAATATCAGACTCTAGTGTTACTCTTATTACTGGAGCCATCACGAAAAAACTGAAGTCCTAAATATAGTCCTGTGAGTGACTGGAGTGATATTTTTATAGTATACACAGCATATATATATATATATATATACATGTATATATATTATATAAGGTTTCCCACCATTACCAGGCCTCACCTGTTCGGGGGCGAGACGAGTTCCTGTGACGCAGGTACGAAACCCGACTCCTCTAATGCTCACGCCCACCTCGCATCATTAATAAAATAATAATAAAATAATAAAGTGCTAAGGTCAACGATGGTAAACCTTTAATTACATCGTAGAGTTGTTACTCTATAACCATAAATATGGCCAGTTGATGAACCCACCTGTTAGCGTCCCTTAGGGAGGGGTGTAGATAGAGCTCCCGGTACCCAAAGTTTACCTACAGTGGAGGAATTGCGTCAACAAATGCATTGGCGGGGTTTCCGAGAAGGTGTTTTGAAGTCGGATTCACCCGTAATCGTGGCAGGTAAGAACGACGGCTGGATCATGGAATCCGGATTTGGTGTTTCTTTAAGGAGGCTCTTTTTTTTTTTTTTTTTAAGAGGCTAGATCAGAGCGATAGGAATTTAGTTTATGAGTCAAAGTCTTTCTTAAGAAAATGAATTTAAGTCCCGGAAGATCAGTAAAAAGGTAGTTGTTATGCGTATGATAAAACTTTTAGTTTAAAAAATTTAATTCTCAATAAAACTAAAGAGACGAGGGTAAGCAACACCTGTAGATTTATCAGAAGAAAGATGTTCTTTTCGTTTTCACTTGAGAAAGCAACTATTCATAGCAGGTTCCTGACTTCCAGCGTACGTGTAACTTTAGGCTTAGTACGTTACTTTTGCTCTGAGGCAAAATTTTAGTTATTAAAGGTGTGTAATTTTTTTTTTTTTTTAAGTAAATATGTACAGAATATTTCTCATTGGAATGTGTAAAATCGAACAGAAGACACGCTGTTTTGATTGCGTCTGTCCCTATTTGTAATATATATATATATATATATATATATATATATATATATAGAGAGAGAGAGAGAGAGAGAGAGAGAGAGAGAGAGAGAGAGAGAGAGAGAGAGAGAGTTTTGAGAAAAGTATTTTTTATTTTTCATTTTATGCTAAGATAAATTATAAGCATTTTAGCGCTATTAGGTTTGACTGAGATGCTGCACAAGGCCACTTCAGAGAGGATATATTTTCAGAAAGACAAAAAGAATGAGTTTGGGAAGGAAAAGCACGTTGATGTAAACTGTCAAGTGGAATCGCTATCACAAGAGTGAACAGGGTTAGAAGGATGATCCTATACTGAGAGAAGAAAGAGATTAGGAGACAGTACGGAACCCTGTGGAACAACACTCCTATTGATGGGAAAGGAGGGAGGAAAGTCGCTCCGTCAGTGACTACTGCAGTGGAATGGCCAGAGAGGAAATTATGCAGTTAGGAGCAAAGGGAAGCAGAAAAACCGAGAAAGGGAGGTTTAGAAAGCAAAGTCTTTACGCCATGTCCTGTCAGATGCTTAGGAGATGTCGAGGGCTACAATAAGAATTTCGCCAAAGTCCACGAGTCTTTATAGAAATGAAAGGGGAATGGGTTTCAGGAGAAGGGAAGAGTTTGATGGCATCAGAGCAGGAGCGATTAAGCCATGACTTCTGGGTGAAAAGATTTAGTAGAAAATAGCCTGTGGGACTCCATCCCAGCCAAGATAATCTATGCCACACGTTCATCACAACCCAGAGCTTTCCGGCCAGCCAAGCAACCCCATTCCCTAGGAGAGTCAGTCGAGAAAAGAAATGGCTAATTGTAAATGACAAGAAATGGTGTAACGGAAATGAGACTTCCCATTGACTCTTTCCACAAATATTCTTTAAAGGAATGGCAGATCTTCAAGCTATTAGTACAGATAAAGGCTTTGTTGATCGTTCTTAAACTGAAACTACCAGACAGAGGCGACTAGGACATCTTAGTAGTGCGCGTAAAGTATTTTTTTGCTGAGGCGAGTCGACTCGTTATTCCCATAAGGTGAAGAAGCCTCTGCCTTGCTAACTAGTTAGGTTTCTGCTCGACGATGAAACTTGACACTTCCTTGTAAACTTAATGGTGTTATAAACCTGAATATGAGTTACTGGCTGTTCTATTATCAGATTATGGGTGGATGAATGGTAAGAACTTCGAAGGGAATTTATGATGACTGTTGTATATAATTGTCTCGATAATCGTAACTGTAATGAGTCATTTACTTAGATTTCTCCCATATTGTGAGCCGATGTATTAAGGTTTTAAGACTTGTAGGAGTAGGTATTACTTATACCAGAAATGAATACAATGTTGTAGCTGCAGTTAGGTTAGAAATAGATTTTATATCCATATATTTCTATTTTCCTTATGGTATTAAGGTAATGGGAAAGATTTTATCAACTGCGTGTTGTTGAATGTCTAGGTAATTGCTGTGTCATCTCCCGGTAGGATATCTGTGCAAGCTTGTAAAGCGGACTAGGCTTAAGGGTCGTCTGATCCATTCATCACCACACCCAGCTATCATCCCTGATGACCTCCTCCTTGAGGGATGTATGTATCAACCACTCCTGGTAAGTGACACATGGAGAAATGCTTCTCTATCCTACGTATATAGATTACTACAAGATTTACTTTTACTCTTATACTTCGAATTTAGATTACTTATATTTCTCATGTATATATATTTTAGTAAAACATGGCTTTGCTTTGTTTTCATATTTGACGGACATAGCCTTAGTATCTGCTTAAAGATGGATATCACATTAGGATGTATATTCAAGGCCCGTTATGCATTACATGTATTACATACATATTTGGAGTCACCCTCACTAGGGTATATACAGGGGCAAGGTCGAAAAGTAAACATCATTTTTATCCCCAAATTATTATTATTATTATTATTATTATTATTATTATTATTATTATTATTATTATCATCATCATTATTATTGTTATTATTACTGTTATTATTATTATTATTATTATTATTATTATTATTATTATTATTATTATTATTGCAGTTTGTCGAGTAAAGATTTGGCATTTCATCATAATAATATTTCAACTTTTTTATATAAATAGATTCCTGTACAGCAGGTTTATGATTGATGACCGCATCTTGCAATACTAAAACGCTCAGTCAACTGCAAAAACGTGCACAAGAAAAAAAGAACATGTATAAGGTCAAATGATGCGTTTAACATACATCTGAGCCATCTCACACCTGACTTCCTCAATGAACTCCACTGCACTCTGGTGTGTTTGTAAATGTTTTACATACCTGCTTCGTCATTTACATGTACACATTCAAGAAAATACAGTGTACAGTGTTGTCAGCTCACATCGTTCGCTGTATTCCACTTCCTGGATGTATTCCACTTCCTGGATGAGTATATGAGGGATCTCGACATACACAGTGATAAGTTGTAGGTACACCATGAATAACGGGTCAAAAGGCCTTGCCGGGGATCGAACCCGCGTCTCTCGGACTCTTACTACGTAGCATTTGAATGTTTACCGTGTCGCCGCATAATGTAGTTGTTCAGAAGATGGAGATAAGAACACATATACTGTACTGTAAATTACCTTCGGTTGTGTAGTAGCATAGCGGGAGATTCTTCCTTTCCTCTTCAATTGAAATAACAGAGAATTACCTCTTGATTGA
>NC_092290.1:6329419-6476919 GCF_036320965.1 Panulirus ornatus | reverse complement strand
CAAGGTCGTTCCTACGTACTCGAGGACTATTACGTCGTGCTCAATGGGGTAATACCGTATTGCTTAAGGGGGGTGGGGTCGTACCGTCGTGCTCAGGGAGGTAACTAGAATACACACTCATGGTAGCCATCAATGTCGAATGTCGTATTCATGTCGCATGTCACACTGATGGATCATGTAACCTAGTGCGTGGAAAGATCCCATCCATCGTAACTATATATATATATATATATATATATATATATATATATATATATATATATATATATATATATATACAGCTCATGAAGGTCCTCCTAAACTACAAGTTTCGTATTTAATGGCTATCTTTCCTTTTTGGTTTGCAAGTCACTAGTCTTTTGTTAACGATCATTGTTTGTATGTGCAAGCGGCCATCTTTTGTTTTTACGATAAAGCCCACAGATAGACAGAGAGATAGAGGGCAACATACGCCTTACGACACCATCTTGTAATGGTTATTGCAGAGCTAGTTTGGAATTGGAAACATTTTTTGAAAATTGAGGCGCTAGGATCGAAAAACCTTCTTGCGAAGAGAAAATATTACTTAGTGTTACATCGACAGTACAACATACAAGATGTATAGATATACGTAAGATTTATTAAGGGGGAACTGACGTAAGATTTATTAAGGGGGAACTGACTGTAAAATTAGGCATATGGACGAACGAATTTGTTGAATGAGACGAGGCTACTGAATGTGTCCGTTTTCTTTCATTCTTGAACCCAAGTATGCCAAAGGCGTCATCGTACCTTTTCTCTCGTCTGTTACCTATTTATTTCTCCTGAGATCACATAATTACTCACTCTCACTCCACGACCATTGTTCAATCTTAGTGTGTCAGTTCCTTTCCTCCCCCCACCCTTCCTTCCTTTGCTTAGAGTGTTTGATAAGCTCTCACGAACTGCGTCATGATAGCTAGGAGAGAGAGTGCAGTTGGCCCCATTTTATTTATTTATTTTTCTTTTGGCGCACGATGGTACGATCGTTGAACACGACGGTATGACCCTTAGGCACTAACGGAATGACCCTTGAGCATGGTAGTACCACACAAGCACGGCTTTACCAGCCTTTTGAGAAGTCTGTTGGCGTAACCCTTAACCCAACCCCTTAATTCCCAGTTCAAAGACCAGGCCCCTTTCCCCCCTCCTCAGTACTCAAGGCTCGTACCTTCCAGCCTAGGGATTGTGCCGTCGTGTGCTTAAGGACCGTACCATCGTTTTCAAGAGGTTTAGTGATGTTGTTTGGGGAGTCAAACAGCTTTCGAGGACGTCTTTCAACAAAGGAAAAACGGAATCCCCCTTTTTTCAAGGTTTTGACGTCTTCATAATGACAAGTTTTACTCGTGATTTCACAGTATGTAAAGGACGAGGCTGAAATATGATTATGACATTGTTCCCTTGAGCTCATAACGGTAAGTGTGAGGATTCATGAGCATGGTAATGAGGCATTATATGAGCGTGGTAATGAGGCATCATACGAGCATGGTTATGAGGCATCATATGAGCATGGTAATGAGGTATCATATGAGCATGGTTATGAGGCATCATATGAGCATGGTTATGAGGCATCATATGAGCGTGGTAATGAGGCATCATATGAGCATGGTTATGAGGCATCATATGAGCGTGGTAATGAGGTATCATATGAGCGTGGTAATGAGGCATCATATGAGCATGGTTATGAGGCATCATATGAGCGTAGTAATGAGGCATCATATGAGCATGGTTATGAGGCATCATATGAGCATGGTTATGAGGCATCATATGAGCGTGGTAATGAGGCATCATATGAGCATGGTTATGAGGCATCATATGAGCATGGTAATGAGGCATCATATGAGCATGGTAATGAGGCATCATATGAGCATGGTAATGAGGCATCATATGAGCATGGTAATGAGGCATTATATGAGCGTGGTATAATGAGGCATCATATGAGCATGGTAATGAGGCATCATATGAGTGTGGTAATGAGGTATCATATGAGCGTGGTAACTACTTCACTTCAGGCGAAGAGTCATCTATAGGGGTCAGGAGGTGGGTGGGGTGTAAAGGGTCACCTGGGGTCAGGGGCTGTGATGGTTACTTCTAGGGTCAGGGACTGTGAAGGGTCACCTAGGGTCAGGGGCTTATGAGGCGGTTAGCTAGGGTTATAGGGCTGCGAGGCGCCGTGAAAAAGGTCAAGTGAGGTTAAGACACTGCAACAGATGATAGGACTTGAAGATTGAACCTTAAGCGAAGCCCAAGATCTATTAATAAATTTACGGAATATCGCTCTCTTGTAAATGGGCGAAACAGGAAAGAAGTGCTATTTAAAAAAGTGAAATTGACTCAAGAATTACTGTCTAGTGTCGCGAGAAGGTTCATGGGGGGGTCAACGTAGAGCTATTGTCATATAATGAGCGTGTCTTTTCGCATCAGCTGGATCTTGCAGTCCTTGGAAGTCAAGCAGGATGGGAGATGTCACACAGCCAAAGCGTTGCCACCGAGAAGAAACGTGTCGGTATGCCGCGTTCGTCTAAATGTGGGGAAAGATATTTTAGAGAATCAGGTTTATAATTGCGGTTTTAAAGCTTGGCGGTTCGATGAGAGAGAGAGAGAGAGAGAGAGAGAGAGAGAGAGAGAGAGAGAGAGAGAGAGAGAGAGAGAGAGAGAGAGAGAGAGGAGGTCGCGTACAGATATCCTGGAGGAGTTTATATCCGGGTCCCCAAGTGGAGGTTGGTGCGGCCTAGCAGAGACACCGCGTCCAGAGTGAGCAATAATATGTAGTCAGAGTGTCCAATATTAACACAATATGGAGTGAGGGGGAGTTTGAAATCATAAAAGGCTAGAATACATGAATACCATAACCTTGTCCTAGTTTGAAATCATAAAAGGCTAGAATACATGAAGAGCATGATGACCTTGTCCTAGTCGGAACTTCCAACTTCATATATGAATTAGAAATCCGAGTGTTGAAGGCTAGGATGCATCATCCCCCACTGAAACCATTGTTAAAAAAAAAAGATATTAACCTCTTGAGCACGAGGGCATGACCTTTGGATATAATAGCCTAACCTTTGACCTTAACCTTTGAGTGTGTGTTCAATAGTTTATATAGAAAAATGATATTTGCCTTCTTGTAGGCCATTGATATGCCATTGACAAGTTCCTTATAGTGGAAATTGAAGTGTATTAGGATAGCATGACAGTTCTTAAGGTCTATTACCCTCATTGAATTTGCCTCACGGTTTTTGCCCTTGTGATTGGATATGTCTGACGATCGTAACAAGCCAGTCCGTAATAGCGTACAGGCCAGTAAAGTTCCCCGTACAAGCGAACCCTCACTGGTACCCAGCGGCACAGCTCCTTTGTGTAGGCAGGTCGTGACCTGGGAAGGAAATCCTTGTTGTGAAATATTTCCGTTTGTCATCTTTTTTT
Source organism: Panulirus ornatus (assembly GCF_036320965.1). Taxonomy (NCBI): domain Eukaryota; kingdom Metazoa; phylum Arthropoda; class Malacostraca; order Decapoda; family Palinuridae; genus Panulirus; species Panulirus ornatus. The sequence continues at coordinate 6,473,478 of NC_092290.1, read as the reverse complement.
TTATATATAATACAAGAAAAAAAAGCGTCTGGTATCCGGGTACCGATCGTCCCATCGGCTGTCACATTAGTATTTACGTTAAAAAAATGATATTTGACAAGGTTGAGCGAAGCTTGTAGGAACATATATTCTTACGAAGGTTTGATGGATGTATCCTTTTATGGCAGGAATATCCTCCCCTCGAAGGTGATATACGTGAGGTGTGGAGGGTGGCGATGATGGGTTGTATGTATATCGATGGAAAACAGGCTTCTTCTCTTGGATCGCGACATGTTTTCGTGCACCAGTTGAAAGACTGAAGTTATGGGTTGGATTCATCCATTTGAATCTTGGAAATCAATTAACTTTCTTGACATTGGGTAAACAGGAAAATCTCAAGAGCTGTAATTAAAGTAGCCTCGAAGTGTTAAGGAAGGAACATTTTACGAATTGCTAGTCAATAATCTCTTAGAAAATTATATTTATCTCACCTATGTCAGTATTCTTTTTACTTCTATTCTTAAACAAGTTCTCAGCACCGATATATAACTATTTGCACTTACAAGATAATGAAATTGCTGAGGTAGTTGGATACATGAACACGTCTGTTTATTTAGACAACATTAACGTTGTTCCAGAACAATAGTAAGTGATCAAAACTTAATTGAAAGACGGGGGAAGAGATGATACAGGAGAACCTTGAGGTAGTTGGTCACAATGACAAGGAAGAGTAACAAGGGAAAGTGTGTGGAAGGCTAGGATTGTGATAGGCTAGGATGGTTGATTCGTCCATTACCCCCAGAACCCATACACGTTTTAGGGTCCTGTGCTCGCCCACTGCTCAAGAACCCAGTGTCATATAGTGTCAGTAAGGATAGTATTAATCTGTTTAAACCAGAATCATATTTGTCATGAGTCGCGATGGTTGGAATTGGATGCTGTGGCTGTCAAGTTGTGACATTTATTTTTACGTAGATTTATGAACATAATATTTATGTACCAGAAAATATTTCCCTTGTAATTAATTATACGTACTTCTCAAGTGATTTGAAGGACCTCTCTATTGTTATCCGAGAGTTAATGTTCCTTGTGATTTTTATAATTATCTTTTCAGATCAAGGATATTTTACTTCAGATAACTTTTCACTTTTCTCATTCCATTACTTTTATTTTGATATTTTTATTTTCATTTTTGTTACTAGATCTGTCGTGAAATATGGAGAATTTGAATTTATCCTACACGCTTGAATGCCGTTTCCTTGTAATCTATTAATGGAATAATTCGTTCTTAATTTATCACTTTAGCTCGTTATCGTTATTAGCCTTGGAAAATGAGGGATTTTGTTATGCAGTGCTTATGTATTTTATTTTTTTTAAGAGAATACAATAACTGTTGAGGTGCGTGTTAAATTTATTGACAGATATGAAATAAGGTCATAGTAGAGAGGAATATGTTTATGAAGGAAAACATTAGGTTCATATGTAAAGGTAGGTAATGCACTTACAAACCACCATTATAATAAACTATTTACCTGAGTAGACTAGGTAGTGCACTTACAAAACATCATCATAATATAACGTTTACTTAGTATACGAGGTAGTGCACTTACAAAACATCATGAAAAATAAATTTTATTTAGTGTATGAGGTAGTGCACTTACGAAACATCATGAGAAATAAAGTTTACTTGGTATACGAGGTAGTACACTTACAAAACATCATGAAAAATAAAGTTTACTTAGTGTACGAGGTAAAGTTTACTTAGTATACGAGATGGTGCACTTACAAAGCATCATCATGATATAAAGTTTACTTAGTGAACGAGATAGTGCACATACAGAACATCATCATAACCAATAAACAGTTTACCTAGTGGACGACTTACTAATAGAAATACACCACCCTTAACTTCGTCTGCCATTAGCGATCGCATGGTTTCTTGCTATGTCGTTTGTTTGTTGACGTCCGGCGCCATTACCATACTTGTCATTGATGATTGTGACTGATATATTATGACCGAAATACTAAATAAAATAACTCATGATTCCCAGGGAGGTTAAGTGAGGTTTTCATGGGTTTCGTTGATTTTTTTTTTTTACTAGTGTTTTACCTCCTTTAAGATTGATTAACCCATATTTTCTTTGATGTACATAGCCTTCAGTACCGTCACTTTATTTAGTATCGTTCAATAGCTCATAAAACAGGATCAAGATCCCATTACATTACATTTTCCGTAGAAAATCACTCGGTATCCAAGAGCTGATAATGATGCAGAGCTGACTCCCCGTAGCAGTTGAGATTTACAGTAGAATTATATCAACATTGTGGTTTGCCGCTGGAACAAGTGTAAAGTGACTGGGAAGGTTGGGCGCTGGTGAGACAGACGCCACTAGGCTTTTCCCTCTGCTTGTTTGATTTCTTTGAGACAGTTTGCACGATGCTGAGTCATGATAAACAGATGAGGAGGGGATGGTTCGACTGGAGGAATTCGAAATTAAGATTAATTTCGGCTGATAGAAAAAAGGTGAGTTAGGTTTTTTTTTTCATAATTTCTGTTGGTTCTTTTTAAAGGTGAATCAAGTACTGTTGCATTGATTATCCCCAAATTTCCATGATATTCATAGCCCTCACCACTATCGCCGTATTTAGATTTAGTTTGTATAAAATAAGGCTCCACATTACCTCCAGCAATTTATACTCTTCATCACCTCCATATCCAGCCTAGCGGTACAAAATTCCTAATAAACACCCGTGCATTCATGGTAGATGTATTTAAAGAATCATCTTTTACGAAAGTAATGTCGTGTTTTTTTGAAAATAGAGGAAAAGACAAAGTGCCGCTGTGGTGACCCTGGGAGCTGAGCTGTGCTGTCTGTCGACAGAAAGTGGCGAAATATAGCAAACTCTCACACGGTTACGCACTGTGCGCCTAATGCAAGTAAACGCCTTTTTGGCCACCCTGGCGTGCAACGCAGCGACGGAAATGCCCGAGTTTTTGTACGCTTATATAACCACTGAACACTGCTCGATGCCTATGTAAGTGAACATTAACTGGGGCGACTGATTTGTCGTCGGAAATAAATAAAAAAGAACTTACGTAAGAAAGCTACATTTTCATCCTTTAGTTAAATGCCCCTGATGCAGAAAATGATGCATTGTTTTCATGCTGTGGGAATGATCAATTTGCGTATTATTTCTGCCAGTTTGATATGGTCAGAATGAAGCGTGGTGAATATGCAATATATTATTATTATTATTATTATTATTATTATTATTATTATTATTATTATCATTATCATTATTATTATTGTTATTATTATTATTATTATATTATTATTATTATTATTATTATTATTATTATTATTACCAGTAAACTGAAGAACAAAATATGAGGAATCTGAAAAAGTGAGTTGATTTAGTCTTTATTTACATGCCAATTTCACGATGATTTTAATGGAACTCATCAGGAGGACCAGTTTGTATGTAATGGTTGCATAACAATAATTTGTCAAGAGGTGGTGTAATGAGCAAAAATTACTGCACACAGGTGACGCAGGGAATTAGGGTTTTCCACCAGAACTCTGTTGTATTGACGTAACTGTTTGTGTGAGTATATATATATATATATATATATATATATATATATATATATATATATATATATATATATATATATATATATATAATTCCAGGTTAGCTACAATCAGGAACAACTTACAAAACTCGATATTTTTGTCCTACGAAAGAAGTGTTCTGTATTGGGTCTAGAAAAAGTACTGGCAGAGCGTGATTTAAAGCGTTATATTTTAATATTATTGATTTATGTGTTGGTTTTACATCTTTCTAAGTTTTCATTTCTTCTATGAATTCTACGACTGGGGCATAGTTTTGCCTCTGTTTCCATAGCAAGAAGCGGGAAATCGGAAGAAGGAAGAAGGGCTTTGAGGATTATTGGAAAAGTACAGGCTGTTTATAATGTGGAAGTAAAAAAAAACAGAAATCGACTGAGTCTTTGAAAACCTAACTGAATTTCTCCATCTGCCGGGATTTACCTCATTGATTAATGTTCGAGCCGAAATTTACGAAGGCGATTGGTCTGTTTTGCTTTTTTGTGATTCCCAGGCTCATGGTGGAAAAATGTTGTAAGGTGGTACGTTTCGCTAGCCAACGCGCTCGACTCATAAAACTAATTTTAGCGCCATTTCTTCACCCCTGCGCTTGCAAACGGGAGGCGAAACTGAACTGTATTACGTTGCTAATATTGCGAAAAAAAAAAAAAACATTAAGAATTGAGGTGATAATCGGCTGTCGACAGAAGGTATGTGGCGTTTTCGTGGGTTCTGTTGATTTTTGATTGTTTCAGTTTACGTTGACCCCACATTTTTACCCAAAAATCCATAGCTCTGCGTATATTATATTAATATATAATCATTAAATAAAATGATAAGTTACAAATCAGGCTTTTTCATTCTTACACTGTTTTCAGAGCGTTATGTTGCAAAAGGAATATAATGAATATCGTTTATGTAAGTATGTAACAAAATTGGAAGTTTTATACTTTTTTTTTTTAGGTTATATAACTGTGGTTTTCTTCAATCTCAGTCCCTCCTTTCTCGCCCATCCCAAACGTCTTGTCTCTCCTCATTTATCTTCCTCCGCTTGTCTTTCATAGCTCCTGCCTGACTTTGCATCTGTTGGCGTCATCTTCACCCGTATCCTGCTCTTACCTTTTACGTGCCTCTCAAACCCAGCTCTGGATCTTTCATCTCCCTAACTTCTAGACCTTCCCCACCCCCACCCAGATGCCTCTCCTTCCCTTACTACCTCACATCTCCTGACCTTTCTTTTCCCATGCCTCCCATTTCCCTCCCTAGTGTCTGACCTTTCGCCTCCCACCCCTACCTTCCTTCTCTCCATACCCTCCCTAGATCCTTAGAACCTGACCTGACCTGACCTGACCTCCCATTCGCCTCCATCTTTTCGCTGCGTCGGGCCTGGGAGGCGTCGAGTACTGGATGTCCTTCCCGGATGTAGTTTCACGGTCAGGTTGCATCAGTCCCCCCCCCCCAGACCCTGCTGCAAACCGCCGCGCCGCGCCGCGCATCGCCCGCCAACCGGGGAACTAAGACGACCGCTGGTGGTGGATTTTCGTTGCGCCTGAAGCACCCGGAACTCCAAGGTGACGACGGTTGGCGGGGACGTTTTATATAGCCGCCGAGCCTCTTCCCAGAGCTTCTCCGTCGTGACCGACACTCGCCGCAGCGCCATCTTGTGTACTCTTCACAGTCCTTTTCCATCCTTTCTCATTTGTTTCTCTCCCCACACAACGGCCGTGGGAGGTGTACGACCTAGAACTGTACGTAGGGTGTTGCTGCAGCGGATAATAGTTTAAATTCATCCACGTTCCAGCGTGGACTAGGACCGTATTAACGGTACGACTCGTAATTATTGATGGCTTGGCCATCATACTGAAGGATCGAAGGGTCGTACTCAAGGACGGTCCTATCGTCCTTAGGGATCGTAACGTCGTCCTCAAGGATACTCCGCTTGCAAGCGTTTACCACGCGAGCGGGAAGTCACCTTCGACAAGACTGTGATCGTCGTCAATGGATGAAAGTTATTGTTCAGTTGTTTTTTTTTCAGGGACCTCCTTGCTCCGAAGGAGTCCTTCATCTCCCTGCTCCTGCGTGGAGTGTATCCTTGAAGCTACAGGAACCTCATTAACGAGGTCCTAAGATTGTATGATGCCCACACACGCATATATATATATATATATATATATATATATATATATATATATATATATATATATATATATATATATATATATATATATATATATATGTATGTGTGTGTGTGTGTGTGTGTTGCAAGAGGTCACACTGGTGCGCGTGATCTAGTAATGAAAAAAAAGCGGGAAAATGAAAGACGATAAGCTCCCAAGTGGCGTTTTTGTTACATCTTTTCCTTGTGTCTCATTCTTGTATCTCCCCTGACGATGTGATCATTACACGAAAGTGCACTTGGGAACGTCGCGTGTTTCATGTATCCTTTTTTGCATATATATATATATATATCAGCACATACATTTAATATGCTTTGTTTTTCTGGAGTGTCGTTCAACTAACATGATATCCAAGACATGTTTACAATCATTGTTCTAGATAATGCCAGAGGAAACTAAACAATCACATCATCGACAAATATATGTAATGTATTGACATGATGTAACAAAGCATAGTTGTACAGGGTGTGCCAATCCTGAACACTTAATTCATACTGTCTTGAGAGATGAGTGTGTGTGTGTGTGTGTGTATGTTTTGGGGGTTTGTATACGTGTACACAGTGAGATTGCAGCAACGATAGAACGGGATGCAGATGTACGATATGTAAAATTTGACACCTGGTTTACTGATATAGACTCGCTGGCAACCGTACTCATAATGACCTGTTATTAAACCTCTACTGCTTGCTTTCATAAACAATGGGTATAGACATAAAAGGCTTCTCTCTCTCTCTCTCTCTCTCTCTCTCTCTCTCTCTCTCTCTCTCTCTCTCTCTCTCTCTCTCTCTCTCCCCGAACTTTTTTGTATATGTGAAACAAAAAAAGCCAATGAGGTTGTACCAGTGAAGTCTATGGTGATATTTTGGGTCCTGACGCTCCTATGTAATCGTCCAAGTTCTCCGACTGTCCTGTGTGTGTGTGTGTGTGTGTGTTGGAGGAGGTGTTATACACACACATTTACGTCATGCGGAACCATCTCATTTTCGTGAGATCGAGATTGTGTAATTTGTCCAACCAGTTCAGTGTTTTTTTGTCTCTCAGGGGTAAACCATATCCAAGGGGATGTATATATAGTGTGGTTCCTTGGGCCTAACCCAAGGACGCGCCACCACACACACACACATCTAACCAGTTATTACCCACACACACACACACACACACACACACACACACACATGGTCGTGTTGCGGCAAGGTATCCTAGAGGATTTCGACGTACTGACAGAAACATTGCATCCTCTGTGTTTTTTTGTCATCAGACTGTGGAGGATATATATATATATATATATATATATATATATATATATATATATATATATATATATATATATATATATATGTGTGTGTGTGTGTGTGTGTGTGTGTGGTTTAAGAAGCTGTTTTTGTCTCATCCACCCACATGAAAATTGGGGAGAGTAAATTCAACCGAGAACGACGACAGACATCGATATAAGATGAAAACGACGTAGTTTTGATGAAGCTTACCAGACCTTCTTCTCTAACCTGAGCGAATGTCATGGCTTCCGTATGAAAGAAATGGTTCAAGGTTCAATATGATCCATACTGAACATCGTATATTGATATACCAAGTCTGCGAGAGCTCATTGTCAACAGCGTACGTCATTGGGCGTGTTGAGATAGGCTGTTGGTGGTGGCTGCTGGCCAAGCCAGTATCGGCTAGGTTGCCGGGTACGGTGGTAGGAGCTAGGCTGAAGCGCACATAACTACGTAGAATTGTACTCTCCACACTTCTAATGCAAGTGATATCTCATTTGTCTAATGACTGAGGCTCTCTGCTGTACACATAAAGCCTGGCGGCACTCGCCTGAAATAATATTCCTATTTATATTAAGTACAATGTAGTGTTCGAACTGCCATGGACGCGTACTTAAAGTGTTGAATGAGAGGCGTGTATCTATAGCTGGTTCCTGTGGCAACTTGTAACACTTTAACACTTTAAGTACGCGTCCTTGGCAGTTCTAACACTACATTGTACTAAATATGAATAGGAACATTATTTCAGGCGAGTGCCTGTTGGCGTAATTTAGCGTTATTTCAGCACCAGCTTATTGTAGATAGCAGGATGGGCTGTGGTGAAGTATATTATGGACGATTAAAAAGAATATTACATAAACGTAAATGTCAAAGTAATGTTAACATCATTACCATCATAAAATATGCATACTGGTGACGGTGACACGCTAGTGAATTACGTAAAGTACATATATATATATATATATATATATATATATATATATATATATATATATATATATATATATATATATATGTACATAACGAAGTGCCGCAATGTGTGTGTGTGTGAGTCAGGATCATGGTTAAAACAGAAGCAGACGTATGTTAGATCTTCGTGATTTGTTTACAAATGCCTGCCCATCCGTATGCCTAAATGTACGTATTCGTACATACACATGCCACGATCACCGAGTTCCAGAGAATAATGATCTTGGTGGCATTGATGCTGTATGAATGTTGTGTAACTGACTGAGCGATGAGTAATAGAAGGGCGGGGGGAAAGGAGGGAGGGTAGGGTGTTGGTGGAATGAGGTCCTCATTACGTCACGAAGGATACAAGATCTGCAGCGTTGTGTGGACGCGCGTGTGTGTGTGTGGATCCTCCCCCGTCGGCTTTCCCAGCTTACACAACTGATCGCTCGCCTCCACCGTTAGTGTCGGTGTGTGCCACACCCGCCTTACTATAGTTAAGTAATTACAAGGGTAAAACTGCTATTATAGTTAAGTAATTACAAGGGTAAAACTATTATAGTTAAGTAATTGCAAGGGTAAAACTGCTATTATAGTTAAGTAATTACAAGAGTAAAACTGATCAGTCGTCGTTACCCACACAGCCTGCGTAGCATCCTTCTGCCTTGGTCGTAAGTAACCTCTGGAATGCGACGGTACGACCCGTGAGGACGACGGTGCGATCCTTAAGTGTCGCCAGCTGAGAGGCCAGGGCCCGATGGTCGTACTCAAGACTCGTACGTGTGCTCAAGGGTCGTACCTGTCGTGCTCAAGGGTCGTCATTTTCGTGGTTAAGGGTCACACGTGATTCATGGTGTGTGAGAGGACGTTCACTTAACTATGTGTCTATGATAATATGACTGGCGCCACGAAAGGGAGGAGGGTCAGAATATATAACGCGCGCCATGAGCCATCCGCATCACTGCATCCACTGCACAACCCCTCGCGCGCCTCCACAAACCCCTCGCGCGCCTCCACAAACCCCTCGCGCGCCTCATACAAAACCCCTCGCGCGCCTCCAACGAACCCCCTCGCGCGCCTCCACAAACCCCTCGCGCGCCTCCACAAACCCCTCGTGCGCCTCATACAAAGCCCCTCGCGCGCCTCCACAAACCCCTCGCGCGCCTCCAACAAACCCCATCCACGCCTCCGACAAACCCCATCCACGCCTCCAACAAACCCCGTCCAAGCCTCCAACATACCCCATCCACGCCTCCAACAAACCCCTTCCACGCTTCCACCCATGTTCCCCAAAATCCACCGTGAGCGCATCCAAAAATCCTCCACGTTCCCATTCAAATATCTCACAACACACGCCTCCAACAGCTTACCGCGTCCATCTCCAAAGAGCCCAACCACACTCGCGCTTCGAAGCTATCTCGCGCGCGCCTCCAGTCACCTAACTGCCGCTCTTGCTGACACTCAGTCGCCCACAATTACTGTGGTGAAGCACATTACTCACCAGTCTGTCATGATTGAAAGCTAATACTATCATGGAAATTATGGAGAGAAAGGAGGTATGATGGAATGTATTTAATACCAAAGGTTAAACCTTCATGGTCTGTTGATATCTGAAGATGAAATTCTTTAACCTCAAGCATTTTTTTTTTTCCAGATATCTTGCATGATATTGTTCGTGAGAGATACGACATTTCATTATTTTTTCTTATTATTCTAATGAACATGACGGTATTTGAATATACCAAGACTCTCGTATTGGTAACCTGTAATCAAATTGCTGCATTCCGATAGATTTCTCTTGTTTGATGAAGGTTGGGCAAACGCGTGTTAAATGGTAACTTTTGAATAAATTGGTTTGCAAAATTCCGTGATGTGTCGGTTAGCGTTCGTGACCGTGACCTTATTCACGGGACCACACAGGGTCGAGGGCATAGGTTCGAATCCAGGTTGCGGCAGTCGGACCACAGTCATTGAAGCTCTTCATCCACCCTTAGTGGTTGATGGATAAAATGGGTACCTGACTTAGGCTAGGATATATATATATATATATATATATATATATATATATATATATATATATATATATATATATATATATATATATATATATATAATGGGATGGCCATGATTAGGGCCTCAGCTGCCGTCTCGGCTTACATAGAAAAAAAAATATTTTTGGTGCTGTGTTGCGTGATGACAATTTTTATGGACTTGCAACAACTTGACATTTGAATTTTCCTATTCGTAAACAAAGGAGAAAGAAAAATGTTCATTTATATTAAATCTTCTCAATAAAAATGTTCCGGAAATCGGAAACCTTCAGCTTGAATTTGTATTAAAAAAGAAAAAAAAAAAAGAATCGATGACTTGCTACTTCCTTGCTGTTTTACATCAAGGTCGTGCAGGGAATAAAAAAAGTTAAGTCCCTTTTACACACGCGTGGTGGGTAGTGTGGATCGTGGGAGGATATCCTACGTCAGTAGTAGGTAAATAAGGCTTGGATCCTATGGCCACAGGGCTTTGGATTCTCTTTCTCTAACTTCGTCGTGGCGTACCAGGTGGAACAGAGGAACGGAGTTGTGGGGAGGAGGGTATGCCGGCTCCTGGGTTTAACGGACATCGGAAGCAACGGTTTTATAAGCTGCTGGAGTGACTTGCCTCTCTCTCTCTCTCTCTCTCTCTCTCTCTCTCTCTCTCTCTCTCTCTCTCTCTCTCTCTCTCTCTCTCTCTCTCATAATTAACTGGAGGTAATGAGCACGAAAAGGGGCGAGCGTTGGGCGATCACATAGCCATCCATACCAATATTACACCGATTTCATCTTGTTATTGGCGTTATCTGCACTTAGTCCATCAAGATTAAATAAAACTCTTGATATACCAGCAGACCTCACCAACATTAAGAACTTACTGCTAGTACTGTACAGTTGTGCATTTTCTTAAGTGTCTGTGTTTCTGAATATGCGTGTAAAATGTCGTTCATGAAGCAGATGATAATGTGGTATGTGAACGCGTTCGTTTTCTATAGCCTGCTTAACCACTTAAAAGCAGCATGTTTTTTCAGGTTTTGTTCATCGTATTAGATACTATCAAGGCAACCGTTGCAAAATGTTATAAAGAATTTTAATAGTGTCACCTTCCTTTTTTTTTTTTTTGTCTTTTTTGTCATTGGTCAATTTCCAGATTGAAAATCCTTATGATTTATTTTCATTGTTTTCAGTGCCCACTGTATTCATGGGCTCAGAGACTCACCACACGGAGCGCTTCGGAAGGGAAACAAACACATTCGTAAATTATTTCTCGCTTGTCCTTGAACCAACTGGAATTCTTGATATTTTCCTCGCCTCAGAGCCAAGCCTTCACACATCATGGCCGTATATGACATATGCTCTGATCGCAGCTTTGTTTCTTCAACCTGTCGACCTTTTTCTTCCCCCAAACGCAAAACCCAGAGACTCTTTTTTTTCATGCGTTTCAGTGGGGAAAAGAGAGATTGGTGAGGTCTGTGACCGGTGGATCCTGTGAATTTCACTCGTCAGCTACGCTTAGTGTTTTCCATCTTACTTTCACCCCGTGGTAGAATAAAGCAAGCCATTATTCGTAGAATGAAACGATATTTAGTGGATCACCTCACTGTTTGTTGGCAGCTGGCAGAACCTCAAACTGGCAAGTCACAGTATAGACAGTTTACGTACAAGAAACAATTTTTTTATACAGATTAAATGACTCAAAGGAAAAAAGAACGTGATAGCACATCCAGTCACAACATTTTCCAGAACTCTACCCTTGGTTTTGGTATTCCTTGTGAGCATCCTCTTATATATATATATATATATATATATATATATATATATATATATATATATATATATATATATATATATATATATAATCTTGTGTTTACAGTATTATGTTACCTGGGATTTACCCTAAAAGCTCGGAGCCCCAGCAGTGTTCCTCCATCTCAATAGATATATTGTAAACCCCGGAATTAAGTTTTTTTTTCGTTCGCCTTCATTTCTTACTTTCGCTCTCCAGTACTTGTGTTTTATTATCCTAGCTCAAGTTTAAACGACCCCCACAAGGAAAGTGATACCAATAAACTGTATGGGTATATACGATGGGGTAATTTTGGTAAATCATTCTCATTAGCTTGAAATAAATTAAGATTTGACCAGTTTTTTTTTTTTTTTTTTTTGAGCAAGGCTTTTAGTGATGGAAACTTACTTATAGATTTATTGTCTCACGGTATCCGCGCTAAGTCGGCTTCTGTACTTGCCCTGAGTCCTGATGACACATAACCTCTCAGAAACTCCACGTCATTCGAATTCTTTCGGAGACACACCTTTCAGTAGTCCTTTACACCTGCACTTTGCTATTTACTGGAATTCGGAATGTTACCTTGTTTGTTGCATCGCAAGCTTGGAAAACAGTATATACATTATTTTGAACACCTCTCAGTTCATGCGTCAGTAAATTTTTGTAAGAAAAATAAATGTAATTCGAGTTGCTTTAAAAAAAAAACTCCAAGTTTTTGCTTTCAGGGAAGTGCTTCGCCTTGAGAAAAACCTCCCTCCATCCTTACCCCCTCCTCTTATGTCCCCTGTTCATTTTTTTTTTCTTATATGCTCCACAGTTGCTTTCATGGCCAACGCGATAGTGTAACCAAACACCTCAGACCCCTGCACACAACGTCTTCCTTTTTCCTCTTCATCTCCGCCTTCTTTGCTTGTAATGTATGTACTCGTCGCTCACTACATAAGCTGTAGCATATTGAGCTTCCTCTGTGACCCCTATCACGACAACTGTCGTTTACATTAGTTTTATACACAATCACTAGATGTGGATGTGTCCAGTTCAAGTTGAATTAGGTCTGAAGTGTAGCTTAATAGCTTAATTCTCCTCATGAAGAACGCGTTAATTCGACCTTTCAATATGATATTAAGACCCTTGAAAACTACTTTAAAACCCTTGGGTATGATGGTCTGGTCTATGACCTAAACTTTAAAGGGTCTGGTCAAGCCGTGGGGTGCCGCCGTCGGTGAGTGCGAGGCTAAGTTAGGCTAGGCTACGAGTCATGCGCAAGGTGTGAATCATTTTTCTTTGTTCTCTCATAGTATTGATGTCTTAATGGTGACTTTATTATTTTTTGTGAGATCATGTGTAGTACGCTAGTCGTTGCATTCACAAATAAAGATAATTTCAGGTTCAACGAAATAGATTTCAAGCTACAGAACATACATTCCATTGTTTGATCATATTTTGACGCCGCTCTCGCGCTCAATCTTCCATTTTCATATATTTTGTCAAAAAATATATCCTCGGAAGTCATTGCTTGTGGGTTGTGAAAGACAAATAGATTATCAGAGTGTCCTCGACGTGAACTGAATTACACCCTTTACTCCTTCGGATTTATTGACTTACTGTCATGTAAGGATTCTTTACATCTTAGTTATCCGCTTCCAATAAAATTCTTCTCTCTCTCTCTCTCTCTCTCTCTCTCTCTCTCTCTCTCTCTCTGTCTCTCTCTCTCTCTCTCTCTCTCTCTCTCTCTCTCTCTCTCTATATATATATATATATATATATATATATATATATATATATATATATATATATATATATATATTCTTAAGAGTCCACAGGGAAAATGAAACACGATAAGTTCCCAAGTGCACTTTCGCGTAATAATCACATCATCAGGGAAATGGAGTTGATAGATCAGTATGGTATTTATTCATCCCTAAAGTCCCCGGTAGAATCCAAAATTAGGATCAGTTACCGTTACCACAGAAAAAAATCAGTTTGTTTAGTTTGATATAATCAAAGGCTCACTGGCCTGTATCCATTTCACCTTATGAGTGCGAATATGTGTATATTAATGCAGCAGACAGCTGTTGACGCTGCCCAGCCACACGCTGCATGCCAAGTACCTTATCCATTGACGTAGGCTTTTGTTTAAGTCGTGCTTTCAATATCCTTGATGGACTGACTCGTCTTAGAGACATTTCGGGTCGTTATTGTCTCGCCGATTCACATCTTCGTTGCGACAGTTATTTAGATATTAAAGGATTCTTTTGAAAAAGTTTAGGAAATAATGTCATTTCAGATATTTTTAATGACGTAGACGCATCATGATATAAGAAATTTGCCTAACGTTGCTTTAAACAGCGTATAATCATACTGATTTTTTCCAGTGAAGAGATGCTGCGAAGCAGCATATGTGTGCAGTGGACACAGCAACAAACATGGAGTTGGTTGACCTTGCTCCCTTGCGCTTGCGCCATGGGAATCTCCGACGTGTGTGTTGGTGGGCTGTTAAGAAGAAAGATACACTTCCTACATACTTTACGTGTTTACCCTCCTCATGCATGGAACACTAATGCTACCTACGTCCTTGAGCATGACCACTGGAAATGTAAGGACGACCCTCTACCACAGCGAGACGACTCTTGAGCATGAAAATGATAGTGTGATCACGATTTTTCTCCTCTTAAACGCGACTGTTTGACCCTTGAGCACAGTGGCACGACCCTTGAGAACGGTGCGCGTTTGTTACGACCCTTGGGTGTAACAGCGTGACTTTTGCCGTGATCCATAGGGGTCAGGTCAGGTCAGGTCAAAGACCAGGCCGTCATACCCGAGGCTCGTAGCGTCTTGCTGAAGCCAAATACTCGACTAAATAAAAGAATATGCGTGGCACTCGCGGCGCTTCGTCGTCTTGCCATTTACGTAGTATTGTCAAGTGTTCAGAAAATATAATCCTTCTGTATTTCCCAGGAAGGTCGCACTAGCGTTATGTCCACAAACCTGCGAGTTTTATACTTTTTTTTTTAAAGCCAATATATTTTGACTGGTCATCTTTGACTTGTAAACAGTTTATGTATTTGTTCCTTAATCATATGGCTTGTTCGGAGGCCTAACCTGGAGATAACGCAGCAAGAAATTTAATTGTTCTAAGCGAAAAGATTATCAGGTGAAGAGGTAAGCAGTCAACAAGAGCACACACGCAGCTACATTGGGTGGAAACAGGAATATTATTCAGTACCGTGTCTATTTCTGTCAGTTGTTGCATATCCCTCCCGACTCTAGGATTCCCAAGATAATGCCTTCTCTGTCCTTATCTTTTATTTGCTGTATGTGTTCGTTTTGTGTTTACCTGTTTGTGAGCATGGGAAGGGAGCCTTGAACTCTTGAACCCTCACCCAACTCTCAGAGACTCTTCTAATGAAACGTTCTCTTGAATTCATTTTTTTTTCTTCGCATCTTTAATTGTCATCATCTACTAGTGCAGTGTTATAGAAATATTTCTCATCTTCCATTAGTCCACTGCTCTAGCCTTGTATGGATGTATCACATCCCACTGATGTACGACTCCACAGATATTGGAATATTTCTTATATTGCGTTGGTGCACAACTTTGCTTTTAGAGAAATGTTTCTCCATCATATTTTTATGGTTTTTATGCTCGGATTTCACTCATGTCCTTCGGTTAAGATACATACAACGTAAGACCTATTAAGGAGCATAGTTTCAAATGCTCTGTTTATCAGCTTTTGTGTGATTAGGACGTGTATGAATGAATGAATGTACGTACACGCAATATATATATATATATATATATATATATATATATATATATATATATATATATATATATATATATATATATGTATATATATATATATATATATATATATATATATATATATATAAAGTATGTTTCCTTATGGTGTCGATGAATTTCGAATTAGTTAGTACGATTCGTGTTAACTCTGTTGGGTTGGTGTGCGTGAATGTGACAACTTTCCCAATAATTATGGTTAGCTCCACTTTATGTTATTAATTTCCATCGGAATATGGAATCCAAGTTCTTTGCATTATTACAGTCGAAAAGCATTATATCCTGGCGTCGCTAGCAAACGATAGATCTCAATATAATGAAAACAGGACTACCAGTAGGAGGCCAAACAGAATGGGCATTTCTTAAGAAATCTTTCGTCCTTACTTAACACGAAATGTGGGTAAGATACTTTTTTTCCTACTTTTTTTTTCCCCCTCCCTTCGCCATTCCTCCCACCATCCAGCAGTGAACAAGACCAGTTGTAGAGGTGGGAGGCGATACGCGCCAGTGTGGCGCCGCGGGTGTCGCCTGGTCGACACTGCCCTCCGGGCATAGGCCCTTTAGGCCACAGTGCCCGTGGAAAAACCATGGGACACATAACCCCTCGAGCATGACGGTACGACCCTCGAGCACGACGGTGTGACCCTCGAGCACGACGGTGTGACCCTCGAGCACGACGGTGTGACCCTCGAGCACGACGGTGTAACCCTCGAGCATGACGATGTGACCCTCGAGCATGACGGTACGACCCTCGAGCACGACGATGTGACCCTCGAGCACGACGGTATGACCCTCGAGCACGACGATGTGACCCTTGATCATGAAGGTTGTAACCCTTAAGTATTACGCTGTGATTCTTGAGCACGGCAGTATGACCCTTAGGTTTAATGGCTTGGCTTTTAATCGCAACTGAAAGGGTAAAGTTAAAGACTGTGTCAGCGCGCGCGCATGTGTGTGTGTATGTGTGTGTGTGTGTGTTATTAACCTATAGTCTAAGAAGCGCTGAAGCTTTATGTTTCTAAGGAAGAAAAAGCACCAGTATATAATTCATTAGAAAGTTCGGGCTTGTCTTCTCTGACATTGTGCCCATTCTTGCAGAATCATTCATGCATTGCGCCCGAATATGCAGTCCCCTTGCGTGTATGGACGCGCTAATGTTTACGTTTTTTTAACGAAAATATTTTGTAGGTTGGATGTTCTGTTTAACGCTTATTTATTAACCAAGTTTATAGTTGGTTACGTTTAATGCCTCCAAGACCCAGTTTAACCCCATCTCTTGTGTCGATGATTCCTCAAAACTCTCTCTCTCTCTCTCTCTCTCTCTCTCTCTCTCTCTCTCTCTCTCTCTCTCTCTCTCTCTCTCTCTCTCTCTCTCCTTTGACGGTTCTGTAATTCCACCTCGAAGCTTTGGAACCCTCTACCCTCTTCATGTCATTCCCAGTAGCTAAGAACCTGGCACATATGAAAAGACAGGGTTTTCCACTTCCTCCAAAATGCGTAAAATACTTTCCTTTGTCTCCCCCCTCTTTTCATTACCTTCACCGTATTTCATTTGAGGCCTCCAACGTAAACAAAAACAAAAAAGATATAATTTGGTTTTACTTTGTCTTTTTTGGCAGGTCTTCGCAAGGCTGTGGACGTCGCCAGGGCTGTAAATCAATTAAGCAAATGACGTCCGGGCCATCTTCACCTTCCATATATATGCCTTGGCTCCGGCGTCCGTGGCTCCTGCAGTTAACAAAGCACAAGCTGGTGGCAGACGACGAAGGTTGAGTGAGGGGGGTAGCTCACCATGAAAGAAGAAGAAAGAAGAAGAAAAAATATCACTGTGTCTTTGTTAGTACCAATGGATTGCCAGTTGAACATGGCCACCAAGCGTGCTGGTTCGTATTCTCATTATTATTAGTATTAGTAGTAGTAGAAGTGTCAGTCCTGTTATTCATACCCGTGATCCCTTGAATTTGGCTAAAGTAGCTTCGAAGATGCACTCCTCGCAGGAGCAGGGAAATGCTGGACTCCTTTGGTGCAAAAAAAAGATCCATGACGAGATTGTACGTCATTTCATCTAGTAGCGATGATACAGCCTAGCCGAATATGACTTCCCGCTCTCGGTGTAAAGCAATAGCAGGCGGAATTCATCAATATCTCTTGATACGTGTTTGTTTTGTACTATATCTGCTGGTATGTAATTTTTTTCTTGAAGTACATAGTGCGTAAACTCATTCAGGATTTGGGAGTATATCACTCAGTGTAATCGTAATTTCCGCTTTTTTTTTAAACCATTCATTTTCTGGTTAAGCCTTTCCGTTCGCTATATACGCTTGCTTATTCAGTGTTTTCTCTGTCTTTAAGTTTTTTATTTTCGATCACTATTACCAAGATTCTTCTAACATTAATACTCTGGACGTATGTAGGGTCGGATTTGGCTTAGAATAAGATAAGTTTACGCAGGGAATGAATTAATATCGGGTTCGCATTATGGAACTAACTCGGCGAAAACAAGGCGAGATTTCTTCGAACACTTTTATATATATGTTATATATTCCTCGATTTCACGAAAAAAATCTTTATAGAAGTTTATACTTGACTGTATTTCAAAGACTGGGAATCGAACGAAATAAAGTTGAGTAAAGAAGCGTTTGGTTTAAGAACTAAAAAGAGATGGGTTGGTAAAGCGCGAGCCGTTGGCTCATGTGTGATGGTGGAAGTGTGTGGCAACTGTACCAAAGAGTGACGTCTGTGATGGGTTGGGAAGAGGGTTTTTTACTATTATAATTTCTTAATTACAGGATTTCTCATATAAGAGCCTGTAGGTAGATTAAGTCACCTCAATTCTGCACACTCGTATGATTAGTTCTGTCTTCTACTGTAACGGTTGACAGAAAGTAAAAAATTTGAATAAATTTTTTTTTAAGATCTTCATATTCAGGGCTCTCCAGATGGGTGATCAGTCGAAATCAGTTCTTTATTTAGAATACAGACTGTTATGCGCTTTCATAGGCTGCCCTTAGTAATGTGGTGGGTAGGCTACAGTAGAAGGTAATAAGATGTGTGCTTGGGTTTCCAGTGTGTGGGGAAGTGGTGGGTGAGTGACTGCTGTGATTTATCAAGTTGGTGTTAGTTCTTGAGGATTTCAGACACCAATGGGCCATGGTAACAGCCGCATCCCCTCGTGTATTTAACGCTGGAACAAGACACCGGTAGTCAGTCACGTCCGCTTGGTTCGGGATTTTCATACCGGATGTGTCATGCGCTTTAGTTCACGTTGTATTTTTTTTTTTCGGTGATTAATTAGATTTCTTCATTCTCACTCACATACACACACACACACACACACACACACACACACACACACACACACACACAGAGCACCTGTTACCACAGCGTGGTTGTGGACATCTGCGGTGAGTGAAGGGACAGGCCCTGCCTGGCAGCTGAGTGAACATCGTCTTCTCTTGGTGGCGGACGTGGGAGTAGTGTCTGCGCTTGTAGCAAGCTGGCAACTAGTTACCCGGAAAATTTACGGAGGTGGTCGCGCCGGTGAGCGATGTTCTTCTTCATATTCTTCCTCCTAGTGCTACCATTAGTAGTAATATTAACGTTATTATTATTATTATATCCCCCAAAACACGATTGATTGAAGGTGTACGCGCGTGTGATGTCTTCGATAATTGTTCTGCTCTTGTGGTTACCTAGCGTGTGTATCATGGCTTGAAGATTTGAATGGAATGTAGAGATGAAGAATAACATAGTAGATTACACCACTCGAAATAAACCCAGGTGAGGTTAACTCTGTCGTGAATATTCGTTTCCGCTCACCTCTTCGATTTGACTTTATTCTTTTGTAAGTAGTTCTGGTAACTATTCCTGACTCACTTCCTTTCACACGCTTAGCGGTGGTGGAGGAGCGCCGGGGAAAGGCCAGTTTGTCTCTGTGACGTGTAAAGGGTGGGGAGCGTTGGGGTGGGTAAGTGAGGGGTTGGTCGATGGGGGGCTGTTGTTAGGGTTGCTGTTGTGGTGGGAGCGGCGCAAGGAAAGTTTTGAGTCCAGGTTATCATCCCCTTGAGAACGACGGTACGGCTCAAGCTTGAGGACTTAGGCAGTGTCCCTTTGGGTATGATGGCGTGACCTTTGACATGACCCCCAAAAGGGGATAGGGTATTGGTAAGTCCATCAGTACCTTTAGGTCACGCTGTTGTGCATGTAGGCTCGTACCGTTGTGTTCGAGGGCCTCGCTGGAGGGTTTTTTTTTTTTATTAAAGCTAGTTTCATCCATAGTGGACATTAGCTAGTTTTTTAACGGTGTTTTCCATGACCACTGCGGAAACCTCAGTGTCTACCTAGTTGGTGGGGAGTGGCTGATTTCCAGAATTTACAGTAACGCCTCTACGAGCCAGTTTAAGGCACACCCACATCCCGTACCGTGAAATGGCGCTTGTTTACACCATCCTTTCGATCTCGGTGCCCATGGACGTCTTGGGAGGGAACGGGAAAGAAGAAAAAAAGGCGATCCTATAGTAACCCTGAAATTCATTAACGCCCTTTTGACATCACAAAATAACGGTCAGGCGGGATGCAACCGTTGCCGAAGGAACGTTATTGACAATGTTGATTTGCTTCTTTTTTTGTCATTTAAGATTACATTGAATGTTAGTGGATGAAATAAATTGCTGTATTAAATTCTCAGCGAAAATAAATAATAGTCTCTTCGTTTAAGATCTTGGAACTGTTTTGAATATAATGCGAAGTATTGATGTATAATTAATGGTAATTTTGATTCGATAATCGTTACCTAGAGAGAAGGAAGCCAGCGGTTGATAATCCTAATTAGATATTTTTTTTTTAATGATACATCATTACATTCCCAAGATATCGCGGTTGTGAAGCAGAGGCATGAAAAGTGAGGCATTGTAGGTTAAGCGGTCATCGCCACGGCTAGGCTAGGCTAGGCTGGCTTGGTGGCGGTGGAATCTCGTCCATGGATGGAGAAAGATAAAGAGATGGGGGGGGGGAGAGGAGGGGTTCCCCCCCGCGAGTTTAGATCTCCCTACCTGTATTTTAAGATGTGAACGTCTCTCTCTCTCTCTCTCTCTCTCTCTCTCTCTCTCTCTCTCTCTCTCTCTCTCTCTCTCTCTCTCTCTCTCTCTCTTTCTCTCTCTAAATCTCAGTCTCGGTCCATAGTGACGACTTCGTTGTGACCAGAATGAGCACGGTAGTAGTACCCAAGGATCGTGTCTGTACCTCACGGGATTTTTGTGATATGCTCAGATATATATCGTTCTAATGAGGAGGCACCACACACACACACCCCACCCCTGTTGCTGTGATGACGTGTGGCCCTGGGCTGGCACTGTGAAGGAGGAGGGGGATGGGGGTTTGTCATGTGTTGGTGCCGCGTCATATGGGCTGGCACTATGAGGGTGTCGTGTGTTGGTGCCAAGTGGTGCCAAGTGGTGCACACTGGCCCTTAGAGGAAAGGATTGTTCACGGGAACTGGATCGTGAAGAGCGTTGTAGTCTCCTGCCTTGTGTGTGTGTGTGTGTGTGTCAACACACATTGCTTCTCACCACCGCTGGAGTAACTTTCGTTGGGTCGATCAGCTTCGGCGAGGAAAGAACAAGGATTGTGTAACTTTAGTTGAAGTTCATTTGGGAGTGACATACTTTTTTTTTCCGGGGGGTAATATGTGGTTTATCGTAATTCCTTTTTAATCGAATTTTGTCAACACGATTGGTTTAGTTTGAACACTTCATCACAGTGATATTAAGGAAGTTGAAAGGCGTGCTGGTATTGGGAGAGAAAAACTGTAAAAAGTTTTAGACATTGATTACCTTACTAATTGAATATCCTTAATCATGGTAATTGTAAGACTTTTAACGTCTTTAAGAACGATGGTACGATCCTTGGGTAAACTGCCTTGGGTTTCAGATTGTCCCTTGAGGGTGTAGTCAAAGGCCACGAACGTCATACCCAAATGCCCTTAGTAAAGGTAAGGCTATGACAGAAACTGTGAACGTCCACAGCTTGGGAGCTTAAAGTGTCAACAAACTGATAGAATGGGCTCACTTGGGTGGTAAATGAACTTTAACTTCAGCAAGTACAATGTTTCATACATCGTAGTTAAAGACAAATGAATAGCAAGGCACAGCATGAATTATGATGAGTTAACGTAAGGTAAATGAAAAAAAAAACGAAGGTGTATTGATATATTAATATCCGATAATCTAAAGCCTAGGAACAGTGCGTGAAAGCAGTGAAAAAAAAAAAAGGCGGTGAAGGTATCTACGCGTCACAGTTTGAGCATTTAAATCCCCGTTCAGTGGTGCGTCTCCACCGTGTGTATTGTGATTTTCCCGCCCCGCTTCAAGTCAGACATGATGAAATGGAGTGTAGTGAAGCTACGCAGATGATTCCTCGAGTGAGAAATCATTTTCAGAAAAGAAGACGATTGAGATACGAGTATTCGAGGTTATCATAGGCTTTGATAACCTTGATCTAAGCTGGTGTTTAAGACCAGAGTTCGCTCTTGTTAATGGAGACTAACGTTGTATTTCGAATGAGGCAAAGTACTTTTTCTTCAACGGGATTGTTGAAATGTGCATTGATCTGCCACTCGAAGTTGACAAATACTTCTTCGCTTCAGGTCCACAACTGACTTTTTTGCGCTTTTCTTTTTTTTTCTTTTTTTAGGTTACAAACATTTCTCACGTCATCTGTTTGCTTTTGTATGCTCTCCTTTCTCGTCTCTTTGACCCCGATTTGCTCTGCTGTTCTCAGACAAACCTAAAAACGATCCGCATGCTCTTTTGCTCTTTGCCATCCTACACTTGTATTCCAGTTGAAGACAGATTTCACTCGAGTTGCATTATCTGGAAATGCAGAGTGAGGTGGCGAACAGATGGTTTTACGGATAGAAAATGCGGATGGTTAAGGGGGACATATATATGAAGGAAGGTGAATATTCAACCCTAGAGAGAGAAAGAACACAAAAGTAATGGATTTAAGTTAGTCTTCCCCCTTTTCTATGTTCATTATATATATATATATATATATATATATATATATATATATATATACATTCCTATGAGTCCACGGGGAAATTGAAACACGAGAAGTTCCCAAGTGCACTTTCGGGTGATAATCACACCATCAGGGTAGACACAAGAGAGAAATACAACTGACTTATATTTCTCTCTTGTGTCTCCCCTGATGATATATATATATATATATATATATATATATATATTTATATATATATATATATATATATATATATATATATATATATATATATATATATATATACCTAGGCGTCCACTGAGCAGGTCAGTTCTGTGATTAAAATAATGAATGTAACCTTTAACTATGGAAGAAGTTCTTAATTCCCGTTCGTAAATAAGTTGCGCAAGTTGTTGATTGCTTTGGCTTTTTTTTTTTTGTAGCCTCTGAGCCAGATCTGCTTTTGTTGCTGAAGTGGATCATCCGAGTATAGTGAACAAGCTTCAGGTCAAGTTGATATCGTAGGCTATTTGCTTGATAAACGAGCGAAGCTTAATAAGGTCTGTTAGACGCCTCAAGCATGTTGAACCGGAGAAGCTTAAATCTGTAAGGTGCCTTTGGCTTGGTGACTGGACTAAGCTTAAATCTGTCAAGTTAGACGTTTATGCTTGGTGAATTGGCTCAGCTTATGTCTGTAGACGCCTTAGGCTTGATGAACGGGATAAGCTTCTGCCAAAGTGCTGTAGGCTCTTGAGCTGGATGAACGGTATCAGTTTCAAACTGTTTGTGAAAACTAATTGGGTGAACGGGGATTTTTAATTCATTAATCTGGTGTGATTGGCTACATCGTCATAAGCTTTTGGTTCAGCAGCCTATTGCTCTAATTCACAGCTGGGAAGAAACATCTGTCACAGCTGGGAAGAAACATCTGTCACATGTAGGTGTTCCATTGTCATTAAACCTCGCCAGACATTCTGATAGATACTTGAGTATTTACTTATTTGCCTGTACGGAGTACTGTTGTGAGTACGTCATTTGGCGATGGAGAAGGTGAGTAGGGGAAGCGAATGAAGTATTCATAAGGCAAGTAAACGAAGTCGTTGAGAGAAAGAAGAATAACACAGAGTTTTGTATCCTCATCAAATTTGTGTCCATAATATGGGGGTTAGATGAAATACATGCGAGAACTATTTGAAAATAAACAGTTTGTATCAGCATAATGGCACATTGTTGGATTGCCTTTAAGGTAGATTTTTTCCAAAATTAGTTATTGGACTTAGGGTATTGGCTGTTTGAGTGTTCAATGGAGTAGTTAGTTTGAAGAGGTTCACTGAATTCTCCCATTTTAATCACAAAAAAGCCACTTAAACGAGAGGCGATGTGTGAAATGTCGTCAATTAACATCCTAGCGAAGAAGTTATACAAGTTGGAAGTCCAGAGTTACGTAAAGATATAATATTGCCATTGGTAGCAATTTTTGTCGCAAGTCTCGGTCGTTAGGCCATTTAAAAGGTGAAGAGATGGTTTATGGTGATATAAGAGACTGAAGGGAGTGGTACCTGCCGATTCTTGAAGGATCATTTTAAAGTTTCTGAAGGCTGTATCATGCTTGGATCCATTTCCTGCGGCCATGAGGTCCGTGAGTCATAAATGAGTACATGGCAACTACACTTGGAAGTGTTCAACCTTGGTCTGTTGTGAGTTCCTTTAGGACGTCAGTGCTTCGCAGACGGTGGTGGGTGTTGTACGTTAACTTTGTGAACTCGCCGACGTGAGTGGACGACTCTCCAGCCTGCACATTTTGGTGGTGGTCTGTCCCTCTCTTCTTTCTCATATGTGCATGAGATTCCATGCTTTAGATATGTAGACTAACTGCAGGGAATGTCTTCAGGTAAAATTGCCAGTTTTGGGGGCATCCACCTGTTTGAAATTATGTTCTTCCGATGGTTTTTATGGATGTGTTTTGCCGTACGAGTCTGACCTTCAGTTCTAGCGCAAATCACTTTTTTGAGGTAACCCCTCTTAATCCAACTGTATTGGAAAACCATTACTGGGAAGTGGGGTTTTGGGCGGGAGAAATCCTTAAAAAAAATTACAATTGCTATGGAAATGAGGGTCAGAATCCCTCAAAAGACATCGTAAACCATCGAAAAACACAACTTCCTCTGAATCAGTCCTTACTCAACCAAACCTAACGTAACCCAACAAAATTCGCTGGATGACCAAAACGGTAATATTACTTTTGATCATATTTGCTACAAGTGATATATATATTGACTCTATGACGCTGATCTGTTGTTGTCATGGTTAGGACTAAGGGTTGTTAGCATGTCTATACCACAGTGTAAACACATATTGAAAGCTACTGTCCTGTTTACCTCAAGCGTAGAGATCAAGTCGAAGATTACTAGTGTATTAAGTGTCTTAGAGTTTGCTAGTAACGAAGATGGGTTGAGAAAATTATGTATAAGTGATTCGTTCTTTAGGGAAGCCTGGAAAAAGTGTTGTTGATTCAAGTAACTGTAGTTTGTTTTGTAGGTATTCTGAGTCCCTACCTAAGATTGGCATTTGGTGATCTACATACTCTTCTCAAAGGTTAGAGAAGTGTGGACAGGTGTGTATTTTCCTTTTTCGGGACCCTGTGTTTGTTTGCATGAAATTGGAAAGTGTTGATTTTGCGTAAACTTTATTCTGTGGTTCTAAGTGAAATAACCTTGACATTGCGAGAGAAAATTATTCCAAAGATATGATAGTCGGAAACATCGTAAATCCAAACCTGTCGTATAACCTTAAGATTCTGTGAGTCGCAAATTGTCGGATCTTTAATACATAATTTTCGTAATTATGGTGCTTTGCGAACTATGATATTTCGAGATAAAGTGATGACACCATTTTTTTTTCTTTCTAAGGTTGACTGCCAAGCGATGTTTCATATTTCATTAGGTTTCGTGCTGAAGATTTAAAAAAAAAAAGTTTTTTTTGGGTGTTTCGAATTAAATCCTTGCTGGGAATAAGTAGGAGGTTTAAAGTCGATTGCTGATTGTCTGAAGTTGGCTCATTTGTTTTGGGTCGAGTGCCAGCCATGTGGTGACCAGTTTTACTGCCAGTCTGTCAAGTGGGTCTTAAGGTCGACTGTCGGCGACATTTAGTGATCTGGTTCTTCATCCATCCTTGGACCTTTATTTCCATTACTAATAGAATATGTTCACTCCAGAAATATATATATATATATATATATATATATATATATATATATATATATATATATATATATATATATATGTGTGTGTGTGTGTGTGTGTGTGTGTGTGTGTTTGTGTTACCGGGCTCTACCTGCAAGAGACTACACCGTTAGTGAAGTCACTTGAGCGTAGTTGTGTCAGCGGGAGTACAGTCTTTTCAAAAACCATCTCTTCTAAGGAGTGTAAATTTCCCTACAAAGAAGTAGTGAAGCCTGTAGAAAGAGGTGCTGGGTAGCTTGACGACTCACACCACTTGGTTCTGGGTAATATATATATATATATATATATATATATATATATATATATATATATATATATATATATATATATATATATCAGTCCACGGGGAAAATGAAGCACGATAAGTTCTCAAGTGCACTTTCGTGTAATAATCACATCATCAGGGGAGAGACAAGAGAGAAATATAAGTCAGTTGATATGCATAGAAGAGACGAAGCTAGGACGCCATTTGGTAGACATGCGAGTGTTCAAGAAATATACGTCATATATATATTATATGATGTATTCTCAAAGCAGACGGGGAAATCAAAGCAGGAAAATTTGCTGAAGCGCTTTCGTGTATTTCAACACATCTTTAGAAGCAAATACTTAGTAACAAATCACAGATGGAGAAAAATGTACAGTATAAATGTAAAGTGAGTCCGCAAGCTTAGATATCTTGCGTCTCTAAGAGGTCAGCATTTCAGTAACTTGTTCATATGAACCAAACCCTGTTCGGCAGGTACACGAAAGCTGAAATTATGGTTGTCTATTTTTTTTTGTAGCCCATGTCAGCTAGAATATTCTCGTCCAAGTAGGCCAGTCTTACATATGTCCGGGTGGAATAAGCCAGAATGACTTATCCATGTTGAGTAAGCTGTGATCATTATCCAGGTCAAGTAAGCTCGAATTATCGAAGTCGAGTGAGGCAGTTTCTTGCTTATCCTTGCCTTTTAAGGCAGGAAAAAAACCGTATATGCACTCGAGTAAGGAAAATTAATCGTATTTACTCAGGTCGAGTTAGACGAACAAATAGTCTATTTATCCTGATAGAGTAAGGCATAATCTAATTTATCCGTGTCGATTAATCCAAAAGTTAGTTTATCCAGGTCGAGTAAGCCAGAATCTTGTTTACCCAGGTCGAGTAAGCCAGAGTCTTGTTTACCCAGGTCGAGTAAGCCAGAATCTTGTCCATCCTGATTGAGTAGGCCAGGATCATGTTTATCTAGTCGAACTAATCACAATCTTATATTTAATTCAAGCTGGAATTCATTGAGGTCTAGTAAGCAGAGATTTTTTTAAATTGCCCAAACCCGTATGTAGCCGGCGCTGATGCATCAGCCGATAAGGAAATGGTATTAATACGTGTGGAATCAGGTTCCTTAAGACAATCAAATAACAACTGAACATCGCTGGAAATCCGTTGTTCGTGTTGGGTCCTAGGTTGCTTTGGGTAAGGTAGTTACTGTATTTTATATATATGTTTTATCCCTCCGTCATACGATTGGTTTTACATTGCCTTGGTCATGAAATTAGAATTAAAAGTATAAATTTTCTTGTGCGTTAGGTAGAGAATATTTTAGCCTTAAATGCATTTGGGAGTTTTGTTTCCTTGAGGAAGTCGATGCGACCTTATGAGCACGACGGAACCATAATTATTTGGTTATCGATCTCCTCAAAGGATCTTACGTTCATGTCCGAGAGTCGTAGTGCTCATAGGATCGTATCGTCTTCGTATCGTAGGATCGTAAAACGTTCTCAAGTGGATTAAGAACGCGTTAATACGCTGGAGATTATGTAATAGGTGAAGAGATCTCTCTCTGACGTGAGCTCTGTAAGCTAACTTTATTTTACCCGACGCTGAACAGTTGCTGAAGATAGATAGTAGAATTTCGTAGTTAGGCCATAGATAACGCGTCCTGCACGAATGAGATTTCATGTCCCAAACTACACGAAATTATGTAAAGATTTATGGATGATAAGAGTTTTCACAAAAAGAAATTGAAGATTGTAATTGCTGTGTCGTTGAAGACGATTTTTTTAAATTTCATTTAACAAGATTAATTTATCGAAATTCTCCCGGAATTTTTTTTTATTCGAATTTTTAAATCTATCGAAGCTTCCTGGTCGTTTGGCATTGATTTGGGCCCAAACTGCACAAAATTATGAAAAGATTAGATGGAATTTCGACGAAATGAAAATGAAGATTGTAATTGCTGTATCGCTGAAGACGTTTTTAATTTCGTTTGACAAGATTAATTTATTGAAATTATACCGGAAACTTTTTTTTTTTATCTCAAATTCCTGGTCGTTTGCGATGACAAGTTGTCCTTGATGGAGATGAGACGCGATTAGGTGGGTGATTATCTCGCTTCGAAATGTCAGAAAGATTAAGGTTGATGCATTGTTGAATTAACCTTGGATAATCTTACTTGGTAGGGCGGGAATGGTAGCTCAAGGTCGCGTTGAGAAAGTGGACGGACAGGGTTTTGGCCAGAGAGGGTCAGAGGGGAGGGGGGGAAAAAAAACGTTTATGCTGGTAAGGAAAAGGGAATAAACGTACATCAGAAGTGCCTTGGATATTAAAAACGTTCGTGAGGTCTTGTGGCGAGTGTGGGTTAATGTTTAAAGCAAGCGACGGCAAGTAATGATGACTGATGCATGACATGAAACTTTTTTTTGTGGTTTTGTTGGCAAATTGTTTGAGGACAGACAGTTATAGATAGCGAATGCGAGTAATGACCATATTGGTGGGTGGGTAAGCTTTTAGTGTGATGAAAGAGGGTTATGAGTACAAACGTTTATGGCAAGCAAGAGTGAAAGCAAACGTTTGCAGCGGGCCGAGGGTGAGACGACAAACGAGTGGAGGATGAGAGTAGGTGGAGAAACGTTTATGGCGTGTGAAAGTGTTTGGAAAGACGTTTTTATCACTTACAAACAAACGTGTGTGGTTGGCGAGAGAACATTTTTCGTGCGGGGTAAGGGTAAACGTGCGAGATAATTAAAAGCTTTTGCAGAATAAGATAGGAAAAATGTGTGTGCACAGTGAGAATGGTAAGAAAACGTTTGTGCAGGGTGAGGACAAACGTGATGGGTGAGTGAGGGTGAAAACGTTTTTGCGGGGATGTGAGGGAAATAAAGATTTCAGGGGAGAGAAAAATGTTTTGTCTGACGAGAGAGGACAAACGTGTGTGATGAGAGTTGAAAAGAAATGTATATGTAGGATGAGAGGGAAAACGTTTGTTCAAGGTCACATGACAAACGTTCATGGTGGGTGAGAATGAAATGAATAAACGTCTTTGTAGGGCGAGAGGGACGAACGTTCATGGAGAGTAAAGTGGAACGTTTGTCAGGTAATTACGGTCGGTAGTTCCTGCAAAATGTTGTCTGTCATGATCCTTCTTCACCCTCGAAACTTTGCTGGTAGATGTAGACTGTATACACTTATATAATCTACACTTAAAAGCATCTAGGTGTAGTAAATTGGAGTGCATTTTAAGCACATTCCTGCCTTTCCTAATATGAGAGGCAAATTATATATATATGTATATATATATATATATATATATATATATATATATATATATATATATATATATATATATATGTTATATATATATATATATATATATATATATATATATATATATATACATATATACATATATATATATATATATATATATATATATATATATATATATATATATATATGTTATATATATATATATATATATATATATATATATATATATATATATATATATATATATATATATATAAACAGAATTAGACTTGTTTTTGCTGATGATGCCGAAGTGGTGAGAGAAATGCGAAGCGTCTGGGACTGCAAAATATTGGACAGACCTCAGACAGATACTGTTGTAATAGAGTTAGGTGGCTGGTGAAATCGAAGCCGAGAAAATGGGTTAAGTGATGAAAATGGGGTTTGAACAGACCAGGCTGTCAATATTGTACTGATGAAGATTAGTCATTGAGTTTTTATATTGACAGTGTACCTTAAAACGTTAACGCCACGTTGAACCTGCTTCACCAAATGAGAACTGTGAGGGAGGCAAACATATGCTTTGGTTTAGCCTCAGAAGAGACACTCCTTCAGTAGACCGAGTGAGGAATCTAGGCAGATGTTCACGACTTAGTACATACGTAAGTTCATCCACCCCGAAGTTGCAGTGTACCGCGGTAGGCTGGGCGTCTCGCCTGAGGAGCTGCTTAGAACTACAGGAGAGAGTCGAAAGGAGCGTTGCATAGAATGGCACCAGAAAAGTATTAAGTGGCACGATCCACGTGGTGAGGAGGTGTAACCTTCGATTGACCTCCTTCGTGTGAAGGAAGGATACCGTAGGATTCTTGGGAGGACTTGAGTCACCCACAATTGTATTTTTGAAGTGAGAAGGAAGTCCAGAGCAAGTGGATAGGACTGGAAGCTAGAGAATGAAAAGTGAGGAAGTCTGGAAGGATCTTTCCAGCTCAGCTCAAGCTAAAGAGGGTATGAGGTGGGGCCCATTGAGTGTTTAAAACACCCTCACCATTCGTAAGGCTAGGTAGGGAAATACACATACACACACACACACACACACACACACACACACATTACCGTTGGAGAGAAGGCGGTGGTCGCACTTCCTGCGGCCAAAAGTGAATTATTAGTTCATCAAGTAAATTACTTCGCAGGGGTTGTTGACACCTAGTCACTCACACGTATTGAAGTGTAGCTGCGCGGGTGGGAGACCTGCGCTTCTAATACGTTGTATGATGCATAATGAATACATTTATTCACGGTATTTCGTGTTGATGTGGGGTTGGGTTGAAGCAACGCTCAAGGGAATAAGAAGCACTGGAAGGAAGAGAGAGAGAAAAAAAAACTGATCACAGTGGATGACGAGGCAAGGGAAGTGTTGCGGTGTTTGGCCGAGAGAGAGAGAGAGAGAGAGAGAGAGAGAGAGAGAGAGAGAGAGAGAGAGAGAGAGAGAGAGAGAGAGAGAGCCTCTCACGACCCAAGCTGTGAACGAGACTGATGAATTCTATTACTAGGCTTTTATTTTGGGGGGTGGGGAATATGAGATGATGGCTTTTGATGTGGATAATATTATATCTTGGTCCAAGAGTCGTCTGTTTACCTTTTTGATCATCTTTGTTGTGTGTTGTGACTGTGTTAAAAGAGTTTGCGTGTTGTGAGTTGCGCAGGGTTGTTAGCGTGAGTTAAACTCTTTTGTGTTAATTGTGTGACTTTGGCGTAGGCGTGTTGACACGGGTTGATTACATGACGGCGTTAACCAAGGGAAGCCAGAGAAGTGGACGTGTGAGAAGGAACGAACCATTGAAGTCTTATCCTGAAGGTGTGGATCGCCATCCCTTCGTCAGTAGGAGAGAGAGAGAGAGAGAGAGAGAGAGAGAGAGAGAGAGAGAGAGAGAGAGAGAGAGAGGTGTACGGTGACCACGCCCCAGGGAAATATATATATATATCCTGCTGCAGGGAGGCTGTTTTGACCAACTGGGGAACACCTAGAGTGTGCTTGGGGACCCGCCTCTCGTTGCATATGACGTGCATGTTGTTGTGTGTGGGAGAGACGGATCTTAAAAAGGAATTGTTTACATCTTGGTTTCTGACCCCCTTTATCGTGCAGTATTTTGGGGCCCCTGTGCCCCAGCTTGCCAGGATGTCCCGTACTTGATAGGCCCGAGTTAATATACCCTTAAAATTACAGGTAGATGTGACGGTTAGGGTAGTTAACACGTTTTAACAGGTAGGGTAGACGTGACAGGGTAGTTAACACGTTTTAATAGGTAGACGGACAGTTAGGGTAGTTAACACGTTTGAACAGGTAGACGTGACAGTTAGGGTAGTTAATACGTTTTAACAGGTAGACGTGACAGTTAGGGTAGTTAACACGTTTGAACAGGTAGACGTGACAGTTAGGGTAGTTAACACGTTTGAACAGGTAGACGTGACAGTTAGGGTAGTTAACACGTTTGAACAGGTAGACGTGACAGTTAGGGTAGTTAACACGGGCTTGTGTCAAGTGGCGACCTGGTTCCCTTGTTGATTCGGGCCCCACAGGTCACAGGTCACCCTATATATTCCCTTACCTGTGTTTGAAAATCATCACACTCTTCCGGTGACCTGCTTAGACATGTAGTACAGGTTTTAGAAATACCTGGGCTGGTGACATGGGCGGGGTGACATGGCCTCTCTTCAGTCCCGGGGGGGCAAGGGGGGTGGGAAGTAGCCTCTAGTGTGGAAATATGAACCGCTTCATAATCACTTTGAGTTTGTAAATGTTGCATTATGATAGGCCGAGGGTCCTGCTGGAGGCGACAGACCAGACCTGACCTGCTGTCGCCATGTCGGGGTAACGAAGGCGAGGCAGTGGGTTTACGAGGCTTCGATGATGACCTCCTCCTCCTGCTCCTCCTCCTTCATTCCTCCTCCTCCTCCTCCTTCATTCCTCCTCCTCCTCCTCCTCTTCCTCCTCCCCTTCCTCCTCGTCCTCCTCCTCCTCCTCCTCTCCTCCTTCAGGAGGGTTAAGAGAACTTTTGTAGGATGGAGATGAACGCGAGGGATAAGTTAGAGCGCCATCATTCCTCCCTCATTGCTTGTAATCATTGCGAGACACGAATGTTTTGATTACTGTTGACACACACACACACACACACACACACACACACACACACACACACATGTACCATCTTAGGTTTGAGTCCTTGAGAGAGAGAGAGAGAGAGAGAGAGAGAGAGAGAGAGAGAGAGAGAGAGAGAGAGAGAGAGAGAGAGAGAGCTTCGTAGACACCAAGTATTGCCAGAACGTTGCGCGGTTTTCCCCTCTTCGCTTTTCTCCTCGAGACAGTTAAGAATGTGTTACCTGGTTCACGGTTGTGACCACACAGGTTCTTCCTCCACGGGTTACCACCGTTGCTGCCTCCGACCTTACCGATTTAACACTTCTTAGAAGAAGAGATTAGTGTCTTAACCTTACCCATGTACACATCACCCATGTCGTCATTAAAACGCCTCGTATATATATATATATATATATATATATATATATATATATATATATATATATATATATATATATATATATATATATACATATAGATAGATTGTTTAGATAGATAGATATTTAAAGCTAATAGTGTTTTGCTGAGAATAGAGATAATAATAATGTTTTGATAAATAAGGCTTTTTATTGTGAGTAGAGCTGATTATGTTTATATAATTAAGGTTAAGTTATGTTTACAATGATTAGAGTTGATTATGTTTATACAACTGAAGCTGACCTGTGATTGCTATGATTAGAGCTAATTAGTTTATACAGGTAAGGCTGGGTTATTATTATTAAGTTGTTGGTGATCAACTGCTGGTCATGTTTGGGGTGAAGAGCTGTATTACTGGCTTATGTAATGTGTCAAAGAAGATCTCAGGTTGGAGTTAATGAAGGCTCTTGCTGGTTATTGACTTATGCTGGTGCTCTGGTGTATATTATGGTGCGGGTTGCCCCTGAAGCACGACTGTACGATCTGTGAGGTACGATCCTATAGCATGTGGTGATGACCTAGCCTTTGACCATACCCATGAAGGTCAGGTCAAAAGGTCATTACCTTTTTAATCATCACACCGTCCTGCTCAAAATGTCAAGTCAGATAATACATGCCCTAGTGCCTTCGTGTGTGTGATTCTCTCTCTCTCTCTCTCTCTCTCTCTCTCTCTCTCTCTCTCTCTCTCTCTCTCTCTCTCTCTCTCTCTCTCTCTCTCTCTCTCTCAATTTAATCACGACCATTAATGTCTCTAGCCTAATACCAGGTAGGCCAGCAGGCTAGGAAAAAAAAAATAAGGGCTGGTTCGAACTAGTTTTATTGATTTAAAAGTTGATTCTCATGGGTCAGCAGCCACAGTGTCTTCCTTTACAGGTTATTGCCCACTTTCTCTGACCAGCATTATGACTAGACAGGGATTATTATGAAATTTGAGTTGGCTTCGAAGCAGTCAGGTATTTTGTATATTCATCCGGCATCTGGGAATTTTTTTTCTTTTCAAATGTTCGCTGTTTCTCTCCTTAGATTGGAAGCAGCTGGTGGCAGACGTGCCCGCGCACATCCTTGTTCTACACTCTACACAGAAATCAGGCCTCACCATCCCACACCCAGGCCTCACACACCACTCTCAGTAGTTTCTGTGAGAGCTTCATATACCCTGGTTCAACCCAGTGACACGTCGTCCCCCGTATACTACATCGCTCCACTTTATCCTATCCCGTGCACGTCTCTCGGTATTTCAAGGCCTTTTTCGTCGTCCATCCTTTCTTCTCTTTTTCTCGGGTTTCCTTCTTCGCCTTCCAATTCTGACACGTAGATCCTCTTAGCTCGTCTTTCTTCGATCATCCTCTCCATATGGTCGAAGCATTTCATTACATCCTGGTCAGCTCCCAGCACGTCTGTCTGCCCACCATCGCCCTTTTCCATTCAGGGGTCAAGACTCGTTCATACAACTTTGTGGGGGGACTAGTGTATTTATATATATATACCTTCAGAAATACCCGTCTTTGGTCTGATGTTCCCTTCAACGCACTTCCTTATGTCCCCAGGGCTCTAGGGCTCCTTCTCCCACCCTATGACTCACTATTACCCCGATGCGTCCATCCACAGTCGCGTTCACTCCCTCATACCTGAAATACTGCTTCTAACCTGGGGGCGTAATGGAACGCCAAATAAAACATTTGTCTCCAGCTTCCTGGAGTGTTTTGTCTGCGACGTTCGTCTACGTGTGAATGAGGTGGTCAGTGTCTTGGCCTGGCCCACACTGGCTCTGCCCGACGGGCGCACTGATAAAAAGTTTCTGGCCGCTCCTTCATCATGACGGCCAACGCCTCCGCCTCCTCCACCCGGCACGAGACTACGCGACGAGGCCAGGTGGCCGAGGGAGTTGTCGTTAGGTCCCGCTCCTGGCGACACAGGCAGGCGCATTCCTATTGGGTCACGGTGTGTCACAACAGCTTCCTGGATGGCTCTAGGTGTCGTAGGGCGTGTGTGTGTGTGTGTGTGTGTGTGTGTGTGTGTGAGAGAGAGAGAGAGAGAGAGAGAGAGAGAGAGAGAGAGAGAGAGAGAGATTATTGGGTCCTTACACCCAGATGGGTCCCCGAGTTTGAGGTGAGGCTCTGGGTGCAACCGATGCAACGGGGTCGGCTTTGAGGCTCAGCTGGTTTTCTAGGTATTTGTGAAAATCACAGGAGGTGGAGGAGGAGGAGATGTGCCATATCTCCTCATGTGAAGGGGAGTAGGGGAAAGGAAGGGTGGGCTTCTGGAGCCAAGGTGGACGTGTCTCTCGGCGGGTCGAGAATGTCCTCTTCGAGATTGGTGACGGGGAATGGGTCTCCTCCCGACCCTAGACGAGGAATGGCGAGGAAGATAGTGTTGAGGGCAGGCGACAAAGGGGACTACCTGGTGAACAGTTCTCGAGGCAGGTGCGGTGTCTAGTGGTGCGTCGTAGGATGGAGATGCCTTAATGTTTTCCTTAATTGTTTAAACAAACAGATTTATTTTGAAATAACAGACAGACCGTCTATTGTCTGACAGTCCACATCTCACACATGTGGAATGTCAAAGCGTTGAACTGAATTCTTATTTTTGTAAAATTTCCACCAATATTTCAAAATTAAGTTTATAAAAGCTCCGAAGAATGTGATAAAAAGTCTCGTAACACATTGCCAGTCAGCGGTATCAGAATGGGGGATTCGAACCGCTCCTCTACCCCCTAAAACACGACGCTGTGACCGTTGGGTATGATGTTGTGGCCTTAAACCCGACCCCAAAAACGTCAGGTTAAGGGTTATTATTAAAGACAATACAGACGCATTACAGAAACGAGTACACTAATCCAGGACCTGGACAGAGGAGCGGAGGGTGTAGGTGATCGCGGAATGTACGTAGACAGAGAATTATTCCCGTTGTGGTGAAACTGCCATGGAAGGTCTTCTTCCTAGAACCCCCAGCCACAGGAGTGGTGGTGGTGGGGTGTGAGGGTGATGGGGTAAGGCAGGTGGGTGGGGAATGGTCGAAAGGACGGTTGGGTGATGGGGTAGTAGGAGTGGGTTGGTCGGATCATATGGCAAGCGCGGGAGTCTGGTGGTGGTGATGGGGGAGATGGTAGGTAGAGCTAAGTCTTTCTCGTCATGAGCCTTCCCTCATCTCTCATTCTGGATGAACAGGTTCAGCCGAGTGCAGGTTGAATCATAAACATTATGTGATACGGATGTAACAAGTGTCTATGTGTGTGTAGTTATCTTTATATACGGATGTAACAAGTGTCTATGTGTGTGTGTAGGGATCTTTATAAATATTTATACTCTTGAAGGTGTGAATGAAGTCTGTCTAGAGTTTGATAGCTTCACGAAGGCCACAGTTATTGGAGCGAGTATGTTGTCCTTGATTTGTCCTTAACGGCTGAAAAAATTAAACATTTTTCGGTTGGTGGATGAAGCTAAACGTTGGCGCAAGCCTTTTGAACGACCTTGGCAAGTTGATAGGCCCACAGCCCAAACCAACCAGCTAACTTAACCCTAGTTTAACAGATTATGCTATATACTCCATCCTGTTTAAGGTAATACTCGATGTAAGAATCTCGAGTTTCACTCATAGTTTCCCTCTTCGAAGTATCTTGCTTGGAAGCGCGTGATCCTCCTAAAGCGTCTTGAAATTTTTTGAATTCTGTGAATATATTCTATTAACCAGACAAGACCCCGGGGCGAGCGTGGCTACGCTGCCGTAGGAGGGCAGGTCCCTAACAGGAAATACCTTTGGGAAATCATAGGATTGTCCATTCAGTGACCAGTGAGGTCCTTAGGGCGCGCATCTGACGGCCAATCAGGGAATGTCTTTTGACGTCAGCAAGTGCCGTCTTCGTATTGGTTAAGAATTTCTCGGTATTGGTAATTTTTCCATTGAAGCAGTAGCTCATCTGCACTACTGGGAGCCTCGTTCTATAGGAATTTATAGATGATTTTGTGGAATCGAGTATGATTTCTAAAACAAAAACAAAAATAGAATGATATACAATTTCTCGTTCATGTAAAAACAAATGCATGCGTTTCCTTCCGTTTTTCTTTTCGGCCATTATCCTCTGTTGTTGCCAGTTCTCGCGAGACCTGGAGATTTTCTTTACTGTTCTCGTAATTGCTATCATACCTCTGCTTAAGCACCGTGGTGTGGTGGGCCTTGAGCGCAAAGTTATGGCCCTCAAGCGCGTCAGAGCGACCGTTGAGCACAACGGTATTTCCCCCCTGGGTATGATAGTGTAGCGTTTATCACTTAAAGGGCCAATGGATCCAGACTTCGTTTTATG
This sequence comes from Panulirus ornatus, assembly GCF_036320965.1. NCBI lineage: Eukaryota > Metazoa > Arthropoda > Malacostraca > Decapoda > Palinuridae > Panulirus > Panulirus ornatus. The sequence goes on along the minus strand of NC_092290.1, from coordinate 6,436,272 downwards.
TTTTCGGTTGTCGTGTTTCGCTGTAGGGTTGTACCGTTGAGGCTTACGAGTTTGAGTGATTCAAATCCACAAGGGAAAATAGACATGGCAGCAGAGCGAGGATTGAATTATAATTATTACTATTATTACCCATATTTACATGATCGGAACTTCTGTGGTGTCAAAAACAACTGCATGATGGGATTCGGACGAGAATTGAGTATGATACGTAAAGCTGTAACGGTATATATATTTATTTCACTTTTTTGCAACAAGAAAAATAGTTTTAGAAAGAACGCTGGTAGGCGAAAGTGGTATATTGCTCTGTCTGGAGACGGGGGGCGCGCCACTGGACTGGTCAGTAGGACTGCCCAAGAAGACAGTGTGGTTGATGGGCCTCTTGCTTGATGGGGGACTTGGCAAAACCGGGCTGTTGTTGTGGCGGCGGAGGGAGGAGGGTGCACCTGCGGTGGGTGGGTCAAGGTCTGCCGGGTGTTGCGGTGTCTCCTGAGACGGAGTGGTTGGTCATCCTGCCTCACCCAACCCTCCCTCCCCTCTTTTCTCATCATACCACCAACCTCCACAGTATCTTATCCTTGCTGTAATTCTTGCATTAAACACTTATCCTTGCTGTTAAGTTTTGCATTAACCACTTAATAGTAGTAGACCAAGATACGCCATAAGAGGTTTCGTGATGTCGGAAAGGATTGGCAGCCAGGCACGTAATGGGTGAAAAGGAAGACAGAATAAGTGTAAAAGTTTTATCATTTCCCCACGTTTGTTAAACATTATCTTTTCATGTGTTTGTCGAACATTCTCTTTTCCCTATTATGATTGTTAAACATTACCCTCTTCCTCTGTTTTTTAAACATTCTCCTCTCCCTATGTATGTTGAATATTTTCCTTTCCCCATGTTTGTTAAACATTCTCTTTTCCCCATGTTTGTTAAACATTATATTCTTTCCCCCGTGTTTGATAAACATTCTCCTTCCCCCTGTGTTTGTTAAACATTCCCTTTCCCCCATGTTTGTTAAACATTCTTCCTTCCCTATGTTTGTTGGGTGGGCGAGAATACCTACTTACCTTCGCACTTTGGGACTTTGTCGTATTTCGTAGGTAGGTAGGGCTTCTACCACGTCACCAAACAGAAGAGAAATTGCTTTCATCTTTCTTATCTTCTCATTTACTCAGACGCGACACAGAGAGAATGACAATAAAAAAAAAATGCCCATTAAGCACGGAGTGTTAACAGAAAAAAAAAAAAAACATCCACGCGAAGATTATATAAATGATGTAATGTTTATTTATGGCCATGAATAAGATATCTGTACTTCTGTTGTTGTTGTTGTTATTTCCGGTGTAGGTAATGTTGCAAGAGCCTCTTCTTGCCTTCCGGGCAAGCGCAGGAACAATTAAGGAGTTACGTCGTGAGGAAAATTGCTGTCATTAATTTTTAACTAGGAGAGGCGTCATTATTAAATATTTTAACTCGTTCTGTCTTGCAGGCTTTCATACGAAGCTATGAATGACAGATGGTTTGAATTTGTTCCATTTCTGTTTGATCTCATGACACAACAGTGTGACCCTTGCGCACATTGTTATGACGCTTGAACACGACCATTTGACCTTTTTGAATATAACGACCTGGCCTCACACCTAGGGCCGAGTCGTTCCCGTCAGGTTTAGGTAGTAAAGCAGTTAAGATGTGTACAGTTACGACACCAGAAGCATTTGATATGTTCATCAGCTCTACACACCTGCTTAAAATTTTAAATTTCTCGACGTAAATTTGCTCTTAAGTTAGAGAATGACTTAGTAAAGGCTATGTGGTTATGTTTTTATGGTACGGGGGTGGAGCTGTATACTTTTAGGGCCTTATTTGTGGTTTGTTGATATTGTTAAGTTGTAAGACTGCTTGTTTCTGTGCCCGTCCGTCCGTTCGTCTGTCTGTTCGTCAGTCGGGCGCCCGTAATATCCTGCTTGTTTTGCTTCTTGGTAGAGAGTATTACGCAATGTATAGACGCCCTGTTCTTTAACCTCTCTCTCCCTCTCCCTCCCCCCCACGCGTATGCTTTACATATTTAGATTTCCTGAGTTGCACTACAACTGTGTGCTTTGCTTGTTCCACTTTTTCTACTGCTGTTGCTGAGGAAATTGTCGACGAACGGAGTGTCACGTCCTACCGCTGGTGTTGGGGAAATGTATTTTTTGTTTATTTGTTTGTTTATTTATATATATGTTATGTTTTGCTGCTGCTGTTGCTTAGGGGAATATTTGTTTATGCTCTCTTGTCGCGTCTGACTGCTCTTCCTGAGGAAACTTAATTACGTTCTCTCGTGATACATAACTTAAAGGAATGGTTTAATTTCGTTGTCTGTGTCTGTAACCCAGTTTCTTGTGAGCTAATTGTTATACTGTATCCTTTCTGTAAACTGGTTTATCGCAAGCAGGATTTTAAAGGTAGTTTCTCACGTTCCAATTTTTTTCCTTTCGGAATTTATAGGTAGCTTCCCACGTTCCATTTTTCCTTTCCGATTTTAAAGGTAGTTTACCACGCTCCAGTTTCCTTTCGTTCTGTATAGTGAGTAGATAGATTGAGGAGGTCCTCTTCCCTCTCCCTTGTTATTCATTTCCAGAGGTTGTGGCTTTACGAACTTCGTTGTAATCCTCTGGTTGTTGTTCTCCAGTAGTTTGGGTAGCACTCGAGGAAGCCAAGCTGTCTACGGGTTACTCATGATTCGAGGAAGGCAAAGCAACTAACATTTCGTGGAAGCCAAGCTACTGATGGATACTTGATAGTTCCAAGAACCCCTTGCTGTTGTTGGATTCCCTTAATTCGAGGAAGCCAAACTACCCTTAGGCTTGAAGACAAATTAGACACTGGCCAGGGTAGCGTTTGTATAAGATCCCCCTAAGTGTGGTTTTCCGGTAAATATGTATGGTATTATGTCATACTTAGGGTTCCCATGGTTGAGGTACCTTGTTCGCTTTGAACATGCGCTTGTCTGTCTGTTAACGCTCTGTTGTGAAATTTTTAATCGTAATATTAAGCCATAGCCTAAGAGCTTTACTAATTTTTTTTTCTTTAATTTTGCAATCGCTGTTGTCTCACTTTGTTTCGTTTTATACAGATATGCATGTCTCATCACCCAAATGAATCATTGTAAACATATTCTCCCTAATTTATGTATTTATAAATTTATTTATTATTAAGTCTTGTGTCTTTCTCTTGACAGCATGGATAACATGTCGTTCGGGGCGGACAGTATGGATCCTATAAGGGTCAATGGCAACGCCAACGGTGTGGTTGGCGATGGTAAACGGAAGCCGACCGTAAACTCCGACAAGGTAGGTTCCTCCTCGCCCACGCCTCTTGTTGCCCCGAATATCTCTCTATACATGATTTGGTATAATGGTATAGGAACTGTAGAAGGCCTTCAGGCCTATACGAGGCTGCTGCTGCTCCTGCTTCTCTCCCTTTAGAAGTATTCTATGTCTTACCTAGATGATGAATGACCATGCAGCAGCACATACTTTAAATTGTAGGTGCAGCATTTGTGAAAACCCTTCAGACGTTCGAAGGTGAACGTTAGCACGTGTATACCATATGCACTTAATTATGATCACAAGAGGTTTACAAATGAAGCCCCTGATGCAACCTAACTTACTTTAGTCTGAAAATGGATGATTGAGATTTGATCCTTTCATATTTGTGGTTAGTGAGTGTTGTGTATGGAGTAGAAGGCGGGGCTGATGCCCTATAACACAACTTGTATGTAGTTGTGGAAGGTTAATACATGTTGTATTCATGTAGAAGACTAATGCATGTTGTGTTTATGTAGAGTATGCATAATGCATGTTGTGTTTATGCACAGTATGCATCATGCATGTTGTGTTTATGCACAGTGTGCATAATGCATGTTGTGTTTATGTAGAGTGTGCATTAACCTGACGTGCATGTTGATTGTTGTGGTGCAGATAGTGGCGGTGCTGGGGTCTGGTGACTATGGGCGAGCCATCTCTCGAAGGCTGGTCAACTCCGGCTACACCGTCTACATCGGCTCCAGGGACCCCAACCGAGGCAAGATCAAGTGAGTACCATCCCTCTCTCCCTTTCTTTCTCAGTACACCTGAGTTAACGTTAGGCTAGGCGTGTACCCCTCAGTACACCCAGTTAGTGTAGGCTTACTCTGCGGTACACTCAGTTAGGCTAAGCTTACCCTTCAGTACACCCAGTTAGGCTAAGCTTACCCTTCAGTACACCCAGTTAGGCTAGGCGTGTACCCCTCAGTACACCCAGTTAGGCTAGGCTTACCCTTCAGTACACCCAGTTAGGCTAGGCTTACCCTTCAGTACACCTGAGTGTTAGGCTAGGCAAGTCGTGTGTCAGAATGAGACAGGATAGGATAGGGAATAGGAAAGAAGTCGTCAGAGATGTTTTTGGCCGAAGACTTAAGGTGGAACGAAGAGGAGAGGTATTCGCAAATCCTCGAGGTAAAGGGACGCTTTCCGTTGGGCATACCAGACGTGCGGTGAATTCTCTCAGAGGCGAAACCTGAAGGAGGGAGAGCTGTTCCATGTTCGAGCTTCCATTATTCACCCTGTGAGTGGTCAATCGTCTAGGGGAGACGGTAGTGTTGAACATGCAAACTCCCCACCCACTTTACTGAACCGTCTCGTCTTCCTCTTTATAGATGAGGGATAGACGACTATTCCTACCATCCTCCAGCGGTTAACTTCGTCATCGTAGACTGTCTGATCTTCTGTTATGCTCTTCGTGTGCCTCCAAACCAACACCCACAACTGACCGCCGCGCTTGGTGCCCTTCGACCTTTAATTAAGCCGGCCAGGTCTCCTCGCAGCCCAAGTGGAAATGACCCATCTCAGGTCAGCGTACCCGTCCACACATTCCAGGTCAGCTTAGGTTGTCTGTGGTCATTATTAGAGAGGTGGTGGACGAGGAGGTCCCCACCACCGTTGTCTGACCCTCCCACCTCCCGTGACTAGGTGGGTTGTGAGGAAACGTGTTTCAGTGAGTAGATCAGGTTAGCGGATCTGGTGTATGTTCTCTGCTCCCCACAGTCGACCTGCGGATCTGACGTATGTACTCTCTGCTCCCCACAGTCGACTTGCGGATCTGGTGTATGTTCTCTGCTCCCCACAGTCGACCTGCGGATCTGGTCTATGTACTCTTTGCTCGATCTGGTCTATGTACTCTTTGCTCCCCAACAGTCGACCTGCAGATCTGGTGTGTTCTCTTTGCTCCCCACAGTCGACCTGCGGATCTGGTGTATGTACTCTTTGCTCCCCACAGTCGACCTGCAGATCTGGCGTATGTACTCTCTGCTCCCCACAGTCGACCTGCAGATCTGACGTATGTACTCTCTGCTCCCCACAGTCGACCTGCAGGTTATTCCTAGGGTTTTCGTGTTGTCATTTGTAGATTCTGATATAGTTGAACCCTTGCGCACGACGGAACAGCCCTTGAGCACAACGGTACGACCCTTGTGTACGACAGTACGACCGCTTGGCACTGAGGTACGATCTTTGTGCACGTTGATGCCTTTGCCTTTTGACCGAATCACCTGTGAAGATTGAACAACCCCCCCAACTTTCCAGCTGTTTTCCCTAGGCTAAGTTAGGACATTTTAGTACCCTTGAACCTAGCCTTAACATAATTACAGGGGCGATTTTTCAGTGGATCCCTTTACCCTTCGCTTTTAAAAAGGAGTCCAAGAACTGATTGGGCTTTGACTGATCTGATACACAGTCGTGGCTGTTTATATAACATCGTCCTTCGCCCTACGATGGCCTCTCTGCTTTGGCATGTAAGCGTTCTTTAACATCCATGAAGCGAACTTCATGGTAGGGATGGAGACTGAGAATGAGTTGTACGTGGGCAGCAAGCGTGGGTAGGCCGTGGCGACCTCAAGATGGTGGCCAGAGGTCATGGTAAGGATATCTGGGGATCCTGTAGGATCTTGTCTTTGAAGATTCGAACCTGGGATGGTATTCAAATTCTCGCTCACGCTTCGTAGCGATGGTGAAATGTGTAGTCAGCCGTACAGTTATTGTATAGGCTCTTTAATTTTATGTAATTTAGATTCTAAAGGTTAATGCCAATCATTTTAAGGGATAATCTCTGATTTTCTAAATATAATTTTGTCCTTATAAGCATCTAAATACAGCAAGCAGATGGTAGTCATTGCGCAAGCATTGTGGAAGATGTTGAAACTGGTGAGGTTGATACCATAAAGGCAAGTTTTTCTGCTCTCCGTGGCATAGGCATCTGCAATTTTGTAACCCCACTTTGAGCAATGATTCGGCTTTTGAAGTTTTAACACGGCGTCAATCTTCGAGGCCTTCGCCATTTGACGTAGCTTGTATGAATATATATTTTTTTTCATGTAAAAATAGAATTCGTTTTGGCCTTAGGTCTCTACCTTAAGTTATTGTTTGCCAAGGTGAGTGAGAAGTAACGTGGAAGGTTCCCAGCCGGAGTTGATTTGAGGCAGACGTCTTCTTAACGGCGTCTTTTCCAGGAAGCCTTGGGTCTTCTAGCGTCGCTCGTCCACCCTTGAACAACACACATCAGAGGGAGGATGGAGCAGCAGCAGAAGCAGCAGCGAGCCTGTTTGCCCGCTTAGGCAGCCTGCCTCATTGTTTTTCTATCGGTTAAATGAGGAAGTTGTTTCCGTTCCTAATGTTAGATGGGAGGCGCAGTAGAGAGAAGATTATTCGCTTTGTTGACGTCCTTTGTTAGGCTAGGGTAGGTAGACGCTTGGGTTGGCGCGTGTGGCTAGGCTGGCTATTCGAGCAGTAGCTCGCGAGATTTGTTAACCACTAGGATATACAGATATTCTTTTCACTCAGGATTTAGATTAAGAGAAGTACGATTTCTTTTTTTTATGGGGAATTAAACCCACTTGAATGCATTTGGTGTCACTCTGGTCACTCTATCTAATGTTAACCACTAGGATATACAAATATTCTTTTCACTTAGGATTTAGATTAAGAGAAGTACGATTTTTTTTCTTATGGGGAATTAAACCCACTTGAATGCATTTGGTGTCACTCTGGTCACTCTTATCTAATCGAAAACGTCCCACATTTTATTCTTTCGTAATACTAACACTTGCCTAACCGGTTGGAAGTAGTAGTAGGTGAAACATGCAGTGGGATGATGGTGACTTGTCGTGTTGCATCATGCAATGAAAAAGTCGAGATTTTAAAGGTGAAGGAAGGCAAACAAAATTTTGTATCATGCACTGAAAGGATTTTTTTTTTTATGGTGAAGGAAGGAAAACAAGATTTGCAACAGAAAGCTGGCATGGTCTGAAAAAGCGTGAAAGTTTATTGATACAAAATATAACCTAGAAAATAAGTTAGAAATGATATAACATTTATGTTACTGGCTTTTGATTTCGAGATAGTCATATATGATGGTAGTATTCAATAGAAATTTTAATTTGTGCAGAAAACGAAAAGATAAAAATCTATCATAGAAAATTATATAGATAGATAGATAGGAAGATAGGTAGATTAGATAGATAGATAGATGTGTCTGTGTTTTTTTACTGCTTTGCAGATGTTTACCAATCGTGTTGGCGTGTGTCATGAGCATTATGTTAGGTTTTCCTCCCTCGCTGGCAAAGTGTCGCCAGTCGGTATTTTAGCGCGGCGGGGCCCGACCTTCAAGCCCGACGGTACGAGCCTTGAGCACACGATGGTTAAGATCCACGGAAAACCACGGTGCTGCCCAGGGGCACAGCGGCGTTGATCAACGACCCTTGAGCACGACGGTACGATCCTAGCGTACGATAGCCGTAGAAGATCGAGTCAGATGGTCACGCCCGCCCTTGATCCAAGTCGACCCCTCAGTCTCTCCCATCTGTCGTGCCCAAGAGCCGTGCAAATATGCCTCACTATGGTAGTGGCACCTTGCCTACAAACACTGTTTTATTAGAGGAGGTTTTGAATATTTTCCCTCCAAAAACCCCCGGCGAGCGACTTAATTCGTATATATATATATATATATATATATATATATATATATATATATATATATATGAAGATGCGCGTCCATATGCACTTTGTTCGTATATATATATATATATATATATATATATATATATATATATATATATATATATATAGTATGTACGACATGACTTTCTAAAAACCGCCACTAGAGGTGACGCTCTTTGGAGAGGTAATTGGAGCGGTTGTAGTAATGCAGTGTTGTATTGTGGTCTTTAAAACATGTGTGGGAATATCTGACTCATGAATACTAATGGTTGTGTCGTTTGTGTGTGTGTGTGTGTGTGTGTACTTGAAGAGTTAGTAATGATACTGTGGCTTTTTGTTTCTCCTCGCGTTTCCATGTGTAGTAATGAATGATGGTGTTCTTTTAAGATATAACCATGACATTCTTTTATGATAGTAACATTCCCTTTAAGACGTGTCCATGACATTCATTTAAGATTTGATTCTAAGTTACATTCAGCTTCAGATAAAAACCATGACTTTGAAGATATAATCATAAGTTTCCAGTTAAAATATAACCACGATATTGCTTGTAGACATGATTGTAAGATTTCCTGAAGGTATAACTATGACATTCTTTTAAGATATGACCAAGACATTCCTTTAAGATATACCCATGACATTCCTTTAAGATAAAACTAAGACATTCCTTTAAGATATACCCTAGACATTCCTTTAAGATATGACCAAGACATTCCTTTAAGATATGACCAAGACATTCCTTTAAGATATGACCAAGACATTCCTTTAAGATATAACCAAGACATTCCTTTAAGATATGACCAAGACTGCACTTCAAGATTTGACCAAGACATTCCCTCAGGATATGGTTATAAGATTTAGGCGTTACTCGATAGTTACAGAAAGAATAACACCTTAAGCGGGGGAAGGGTTTGTTTACAACCGTTAACCTCAGTACACCATGTTCGACTCCAAAGTTGTTGTTATTTTTGCTGACGTACAGACCAGTCACTCGTGTGTTATGTTGACCCAGATCCACATAGTGGGGGATAGGGGGAAGGGGGGGGGGAGGTGGAAGCATGACGGGTGCGTGTAAACACTGCACCAGGGGGGAAGGAAGGCAGGCGAGAGTGAGGGCCCAGCACGACCACCTCGGTGCACTGGACCACGTGATCACAATGGAGAGAATGCAGGCAACCCCACCCTAACGTGGGCTGGGTTGGCCTGGCTGGCGTTACCACTTGTGTGCCGGGAGTCAAAATTGAGGTGGAAAAGTCTGAACAGTGGATAGAATTATCTTCAATTTTTTTTCTCTCCATTTCAGCGTAATTTTCACACATATACACACATATATCAGGTTCTGTTTGTGTGTGTGTGTATATATATATATATATATATATATATATATATATATATATATATATATATATATATATATATATATATATATATTTTACGTTGGAGGCTTCAGTCAAGGACAAAAGTCCACTTCAAGGCCCGACCTTAATTGAAACATAGAGAGGTTCATGGAAGGGCGAAAATAGTCGACTTTTGTGAGGATTTAATTTGGATGTTTTAGATCCCATTTACATAAGATTTTAGATGAAATTAGTTTCTGTTTTCGTACATATCTGTGTTGAAGGTTACCATGTGTCAATGTCTTGATCACCCGACGTTTTGAGGGTAATTCTGATATTCCTTTTAGATCGACATACAAACTGACCACTTGTCGGGCATTGGAGCGGATCAACACCACGGAAATTCAGTGATGAATTTGGTGAAACTTAACGGTCGACAGGAGCAAAGTTAAGAGTTATTGAAATGATTGGATATGAAATCGTCAATATTTTCTCCCCTTGTCTCCTGTATTTCCCATTCATTAACCCCTCTCTGTATTTCAATTAAGGCTCGTCCTTGATGTGGAGTTAACGTACGTGACTGGGGCCCCCCCAACGGAAAAGAATATATATATATAGTTAAAAAAAAGAGAATTGCGTCTTATATTTATTAGTTGGTCAACTTGAGGCATTTAGAATAGATGGAAAACGTTTAGATAAGACCTGAAGTAACCGAACCAATTTCTGCTTAATCATTGTTGTGTCTGACTTTGATTTATGTGTATGTTTTCTGGTCGCAGTATTGTGGTTAAGGTGAAATAGTTGATGTAATGTGTTGCCTCATAAAGAGTTGTAGAGTTATGTGTTGTGTTTTTGACGGCATGGTGAAGGTTATAGAGGGGTTTATATGTTGCGTCGGAGGGTGAGTAGACATGTTCCTCCCCTTGACCCGGGCGAGTCCATGTATGGTTTACGTGAGTCTCCCATCAAAACCCCATTCCTTTCGTTTTCTTCGCTCGTTAGTTCCTGAAGCTTCCTTGTGCTATGATAACTTTGAGCATGGTGGTTCGAGCCTTTGAGCATGACGGTACGACCCCTTGAGCACGACGGTACGACCCCTTGAGCACGACGGTACAACCCTCCGAGCACGACGAAGCGACCACCTAGGCACGACGGTACGATCCTCCAAGCACGACGGTACAACCCCCCTCCAAGCACAACCGTAAGACACCCCTTGAGCACGACAATACGACCCCTTGAGCCACGACCATACTACCACCTGAGCACGACGGTACGACCCTCCGAGTACGACCGTACGACTTATGGGTTGGATGACCCGGGGCTTTTTTCCGACAAGACCCTCAAAGGAACCTGCTTCTAGGCCAGACCGCCATATGATCTCTATACCCCCCCAGTCATGCTCACCGGTCGTACCGTCATGCGCAAAGGTCGTCCCCGTCATGCCCCAGAGAACACGTAAATACTCCAATGTTAACATAAATACTTCAAGTGTTATGAGAGGGGGGCCAGTAAACCTTAACCTACTCATGAACTGTGGCGTAGTTAAACGTTACGCCACACGGTTAAAGGCACCCACACCTCCTCCTCTTCCCCCCCGAATGCTGGAGTTATGGATAGAAAACTCGATGTGTTAGACCGTGGCTTCCTAACCTTGGTGGGTGGGTGGGTGGGTTACATGGTCCCTCCCTCAGGTTGGGGGGTGTTGTTGTTGAAGACTCATAGAGAGGGGGTTAGGGGGCGCGGGGCGCGTGAGATGTCTTCTAAGCAGCAGAAGTTATATATGTATCCATTAGGCCGTATTGGTTAAGGTATATATACCCCACTGGGCCGTATGATTTGAGGTATATATTCATAGGGCCGTATTATTTAAAGTGTATATATATCCATTGGGTATTATTATATAAGGTGTCTATCCATTGGGACGTATTGTTTAAGGTATATATATCCATATGACCGTATTGTGTAAGGTATATATTGCCGCTTAGCCGTATGGTTTAAACAGGACACCGCTTCTATGCATGAGGTTCGCTCAAAGCTGCCTCATTTTTAGCAAGACTTAATAGTGTAGAAATAAAAAGAAATAGGTTCATTCTAAAGGAAAAAGAAATTGTCTCCATTGACAAGGGGTTACGTAACCCCCTTTAACTAAGGCGCAAAGGGCGTACATTTAAACGGAAAGAGGCTTGGAACCTATGAATGGTTTCATAGTGTCACCCAAGGACCCTTTTTTTTGGCTGACGATAATTGGTAGTTGGGGCGGGCAAGTGCAAGGCTCTTAAAGGAATTTTGATTACCCAGTTGGCAGAGTGACTTGGCAAATCCGCTTGATGACGTAGTGACCATCGACCCATTACGACGCACCTGGCTTGTGGTAGTACGTGCTCTCCTGCAACGTTGTTTAACTACCCCCCACCTCCACCTCCCATATGGAGCCCGGGTAGTGTACGACCCTTGAGCACGAACGACCACTTACTGGGCTTCGTTAAGGTACGACTCATGCATGAAGGTATGCCTTGCGGGTGTGATGATGGCTTCTGACCTTAAGCTTCAAAGGGTCAGAGACCAGAGCATTGACCCTAATGGTGGTCGTACTGCCGTGCTGAAGGGTCGAACCGCCCCGTCGTACCTGATGGTCGCACTGTCGTCTTTAGAGGCATCGTACTGTCGTGCTGACGGGTCGAACCGCCCCGTCGTACCTGATGGTCGCACTGTCGTCTTTAAAGGAATCGTACTGTCGTGCTGAAGGATCGAGTCGTCCCGTCTCTAGAGTTGAATTGCGTTGGGGTTGTGAACCAGCGAGCTTGCGTGTTCAGGTGTCCTTGCTTGGAAATCACGCACTAGGTGAGTCTATAAGAGTAAGTTCGCTGGTCACTCTTCATGTGGATTACACACGTCTTTCCAGCCAGTGTGAGTTCGTTGGTCACTCCTCATGTGGATTACACACGTCTTTCCAGCCAGTGTGAGTTCGTTGGTCACTCCTCATGTGGATTACACACGTCTTTCCAGCCAGTGTGAGTTCGTTGGTCACTCCCCATGTGGATTACACACGTCTTTCCAGCCAGTGTGAGTTCGTTGGTCACTCCCCATGTGGATTACACACGTCTTTCCAGCCAGTGTGAGTTCGCTGGTCACTTCCCATGTGGATTACACACGTCTTTCCAGCCAATGTGAGTTCGTTGGTCACTCCACATGTGGATTACACATGTCTTTCCAGCCAATGCGAATTCTTCATAAGACTTAAACGTGTGGCGTTCCGTAGGTGTTCAGTCCGGGAACCGCTGATCTTCTTCATCCATGTAATTGACTTGCTGACTACTGACGGTGCTTCACTGGGAGAGTTGGAAGTTGAAGTAATGACGGACGCCCAAGTCAGTATTGTCATGTGATGTTCCTCCAACAGACATCTTTGAAAATTAGTGTGTGTGTGTGTGTGTGCGTGAACCATCAGACCTGTGGGACATCCACACGAGGATTGGTATGGATCCATTGGTACTGGTAGTGAAGTGAGACTTGTTTTATCCTCCGCAACCCCTCGGGGAGGAACTGCTCATTATCTGCTGTGAAATCTCTTATGTCAATTCGGCACTCGTCAATCGTTTGTCGAAATTGGATGTTGACTCAGGAGACGTAGCTCTCAGGTTTTGTGTGTGGTGTATTTGACGTTAGATGTCTCAAGTTATTGCAGGAGACAGACACGTTGGTGGTGAACCTTTTTTCTCTCTTTTTTGTCATCGTGGTCCTTACATGAGAGCGATGAGGCAGCAATAACTGTAACGGTAGACAGCAGTAACATGGCTCCCTTTACCATCATTGTGACGCCCCCCTCCTATACTCCATCATGTCCTTGTCTCCTGTGGTTCCCGCGTTGACCGTCCACCCACTTTGGTCTCGGGTATTGATACAGCGGCAGTGTGTCGGTAAGGTGTGGAATTTGCCTAAGGGGGACGATAATTGAGAGGAGGAGGAGGGAGGAGGAACGCATCAGAGATGGAAGTACCCCCCCAAGGTACCTGGCGTTGGAGTCTTGCTGCGTGATCCAGTATGGGGCCTTACCCTCATCTTCAGGTATTGAGTTCAGGAACTCATTATAGAACCCTCATTAATGGTGAGAACAAAGACACACTAGACCCTCAGAAGGAAGGGTACCAACCTCTTATCAGTCTTATTGTTACATTGTGCTCTGCAAGGAAGGATAAGAGTATACAAAAGCTAGTATATACTTTGGTTGCTACACAGACACACCTCCGCTTCAGGAGAGAACCGTGGGTGGGGGAGTGGAGGTGTGTTTGGTAGGAGTAGATCACAATGGGAGGCCATCGCATGGGAACCAGGAAGTGATGCGGAGATAAAAGTTGTCCTCGCCCAGCAGGTGGCGGCGAATGCTACTACTGACCTGTATTCAGTTCTCGGTAATTCGCTCGGAAGCGCGCCTGGGGGAGAAGTCGATCTTGGCTTCCCTGCTCTGCTCTTTGATCGTAAAAAAGGAAAAAAAAAAGGGGGGAATGGAGTTGGCTCCTGTCGTTAACGAGCGCCACCCGGGTACCAAGACGCTGGTTCCGTACTTCCAGACAGAAATCGTGAATTCGTGGAAGTGAGAAACTTGCGAGACCTCGCATGTTGCTCGCTGGTTGAAGAACGGGTAGGAGAATGGCTACGGACGTAATGGTCCGACAGGGTTCGACCATATGGCCTTTATCTCGCTACTGGTACATAAAGGGACCATGGAGCTAGAAGGGTTCACTTGATGTGGCTCGTTCCGATAAGATGTAACGTCCGCCACCAGCCACTCCATATTAAGTTTTTTTTTTACAGTAAAGTTAACTGAACTCTGTTAGCAAATGTACTGTGTTGGTCCATTCTGAGTGCTGGAGGCCTGGTTTATGTTGTGTACAGACTGTCCTCAGTTGCATGTGTGGTTTTGGCAGGTTGTAGCATAGGTATGTATCCTCCGTTCTACATGTAAGGATAGAGGGTTTGCATTATGATAGTCGTTGTAGTAGTGGTGGTGATAATGATATTTATTATTATACTTTGTCGCTGTCTCCCGCGTTAGCGAGGTAGCGCAAGGAAATAGACGAAAACAATGGCCCAACCCCCCCACATACACATGTGTATATACATACATGTCCATACACGCACATAAACACGCCTATACATTTCAACGTATACATATATATACATACACAGACATATACATATATACACATGTACATACATCATACTTGCTGCCTTTATGATAATGATAATAATAATAATAATAATAATAATAATAATAATAATGGTAATTATAATAGTGATAATGATAATAATAAATGGGTCACTGAATTAGCTCCAGCAGTGACAAAAGTATATGAATATACGTACATCATAGTCTTAAAGTAGGGACGTTTACTGGAGACCCTTCGCAATTCTGCTATGTTGAAATGACTGGATGTGTTTTTCCAGCGGCTGGATTCATTCCAGAACACGCAGTAACCTCTTGCCACACACCGCAGCCACTGAATAGCTTCCCGGAAAGGCGTCCCTTTGAGGTAGTATGATCCAGTCCCTAACGCTTATATCGTATGGCAACACTCGCCTTAGTTGAGGGTAACTTATGCCAATGGCGTTGGGGTCGAGACAGAGAAAGGAACCCGTTGCGAGAATTCATGGATGTTGCTGGGTATTGAATGACGGCTGCTGAGGAACTTGGGAGCTGAGACAAGATGCATCCTCGATCCTGGAGGTGGCTGAGACTTTATGTATGAATGATCCTGGAAGAGTCAGGGACCTGATGTGTATATAACCCTGGAAGAGTAGAGACTTGATGATGTATTAATGATCCTGGAAGAGTACAGACCTGATGTATTTATGATCCTGGAAGAGTAAAGACCTGATGTATTTATGATCCTGGAAGAGTACAGACTTGATGTATTAATGGTCTTGGAAGAGCACAGACTTGATGTATTAATGGTCCTGGAAGAAGTTAAGACCTGATGACGCATCCATAATCCTGGAAGCTGTTGAGGACCGGACGTATTCAAGATCCTGGAAGATCGTTATGCATGGAACGCAATTCATGTCGTAAAACTTTCACGGATCTTTATCAAGGGTGTGGTCCAGTTTGCTGAACCAGCGTGTGGCGAGGTGGTGGTGGTGGTGGGAGACGTTGCACAACCGTTGCAAGTTCTGAACGTTGCTGGAATTCAGGAGACCGAGCCTCTGAGGCTGGCAGTATATATCAACTGACTGTTATATTTCTCTCTTGTGTCTCCCCCTGATGATGTGATTATTACACGAAATTGCTCTTGGGAACTTGTCGTGTTTCATTTGCCCCGTGGACTCATAGGAATATATATATATATATATATATATATATATATATATATATATATATATATATATATATATATATATATATATATATATACTAGCCATTTCCAAGATCAATTATTTTATTTTTAATGATTTTTTTTTTTTTTTTTTTTTTTTTTTTTTTTTTTTTTTAGGGAGGGAGGAAAGTGTATTAAATGTTACGTCATCACACAAGCGTCTCTGATGACGTTGTGTGTTTACGCCACCTGTTGCCAGCAGACGGGACATTAACTGTCGCTTTCGTAACCCGGTGAGCATGACGGTACGACCCACACCCCCCCACTCCCAAGCACGACGACACGACCCATTCAGACTTGACGGTAGTACACGGGTCTGGCACGACGTACGACCCGTGGCACTTGGGTGACATGACTGGGCACTTGACCCCGATCTCTTAAGGGGTTAGGTCGCAGGTCACTCCATCCGTACCGATGGAGTCGTCCCGTCGTATTCATGGGGTCGTAACTTCGTTTTACTCTCTGGTCGTACCGCCAAGGTCAAAGAGTTTAATGAACTCGTTTCGAAAATGTAGATTCAGTTTCATTTCCTTTTTTTTCCCAATTGATATATTATCGTCCTTGTGTATCGGTGTAATTAGGTCATTATTGACTTAACGTCCTTGTGTATCGGTTTAATTAGGTCATTATTGCATGCATTTTGCCTCATCAGGTGGTTTAATTAGGCCTTCACTTGTCTCCAGAATTCTCATCATCGCTGGGTGTCTTAGTCGCCCCGGAGAATGAACCACAACCGAAAGGTTCTCCAGCAGTGTTGTGCAACGGCGATGGTGGGAGGAGGAGGCGCTGTGTCGTGTCTGATAAACATGGAGATAGGCGTTAGGGAGGAGGGAGGTGGAGGAAGAGAAGCATTGTGGCACGGGTTATTTATTTCAGGAGTATTGTGGTATTGTGGGAGCGTTGTGTTACGTGGTATTGTAGTATTGTGGGGCTTGAGGGAGGGAGGTGGGAGAGTCATTCGGTCGAGGTAAAACGTTGCTCCTCCAATTTCATTGCCTTTGTGGTCGCCTCACTTGGCCGCTTGGATCAGAATGGTACGAACCTTGAATACGACGGTACGTACCTCGGCTGTGATGGTGTTACGACCCTTGAGCACGACGGTATGCGACCCTTGAGCTTGATGGTACTACGACCCTTGTGCACGATGATGTACGGCCCTTGAGTACGATGGTATGGCGACCCTTGACCACAACGGTATACGACTCTTGAACTCGACGGTACGTCCCTTGAGCACGATGGTATGACGACCCTTGAGCACGATGGTACGACGACCCTTGAACTCGACGGTACGACCTTTGAGCACGACGTTACGACCCCTGAGCACGATGGTATGACGACTTTTGAGCACGACGGCACGACAGGTCTTAGGATGGCGTGGTCGTCAGTAGTGCTGACCGTCTGTGGCTTTCGTGGTAGACGGGTCGCGAGAGTTCTCCCGAGTGATGTCTGCATGAGAGAGGAGGAGGGTTAAGGGGTTGAGGGAGAGAAAGGCCATGATCAGAGGAAGAAGAAGAAGAAGGATACATGTAGGTGGAAGAGGCTATAGATTGTTAAAGATTGATTGGGAAAAAAGGTCAGGGATTGACCCAAGTTGACCCAGGAGTGACTGGGGGCATGCAGTGAGGGAAGGTGGGGGATGTGGGAGTGTAGCCTGGTGCTGGGGAGAGTGACCGGATGAGACGAGTGAGGGAGGCGTGAGGCAGATGAGAGAGAGAGAGAGAGAGAGAGAGAGAGAGAGAGAGAGAGAGAGAGAGAGAGAGAGAGAGAGAGGTAATTTGCGAGTGCAGAGTAACGGTGTGTGAGGGACGGTCAAGACGGTGGCGGAGGAGGAGGGAAGATCTGCAGGAGGAGAGCAAGACCAGCGCCACCGCTGGGTATAACTGGCCACATACCCACCGGGTGCCCTCATGCTCCACTGCCGCCTGACTGACTGACTGACTCTCTCTCTCTCTCTCTCTCTCTCTCTCTCTCTCTCTCTCTCTCTCTCTCTCTCTCTCTCTCTCTCTCTCTCTCTCTCTCTCTCTCCTTTCATAGAACACACCACTCCCTCGCTCCTCAACTTTTACTATCCCGTGCCACGCCTCTTTCCACCCTCTGAACCACCAACTTTCTCCGTCGCACACATCCTCCCTCCCTCCTTCCCTCCCTCCTACTAATGCGTCGAGTCCTCGCCCAACTTTCGTAAAGTCGCTTTGCCAGTCGAGTTCGCCTTGGATTCTCAGCCTAACTTGTCCTCACTTCCCTTCGTCTCATCATAAGCCTCTCTTCAGTCGATCCCTTTTATCATGTAACAACATCCCGACCTACCCCACCTGTCCCCGAGACCCACCACTCACCCCTCCCATTTTTGTCTGACCTCTGCTTCTCCCTGCCTCCCTCCCTCCCTCGAACGGGTCTGGCCTGCGTCACTCCAAAGGAGTTTGCCAATGAATGAAAGTCACAGATAGTGATGAATGCCTTACTACAACATTTACCACTTGCTAATTGATCGAGACAACAGCAGTACTGGGTTGTGAGCTGTGGCACTCAGTGACACGCAGACTTATATGATATCACTTGGAAAGGACTTTCGCCTGTGTGTGTATGTGTGTGTGTGTGTGTGTGTGTGCGGCCGCGTCGGACGCTCTCGCCAAGGGTGGCATCTGTAACGGATGGGTACCGAGTGCCACAGCGGTGTTGTCTCAAGGGCATCTGGCTCCTGCCGAAGGAGAACCCGAGTGTGGCTGATGACGCGAGGTGCTTAAGTGTTAAAGGTGAGGTTTTGTCCAGCACCTCCCCTGCTGTGTGTGTGTGAATTCCTTGACCCAAGAAAAAAAAAACACAGAAAAAAAACCACCCCGTCGCTCTCCCTCCCACCTGGCTGGCCACACACACACCTCAGTATCATTCGACCATTATGGGCACCTGCCTGGAAAGGGAACCCCGCCTCCCATTCCATTTGTAAGGAGCTACGCCGACTGGCTTTCGTAAACGGTCGTGGACACAACCGCCCGCGTCAGACGTGGTGACTGATGGCTGGGATGTTCGAACCACGACCATCTGTTAACATCAGTCCTCCGCCTGGCCATCACCACCCAAGCTGTTGGTGGTGTATGTCTCCCCTCCCCCGTCAGGAGGGTCACCGCCACAGTTCCCGTTCACCTGCAGACAATAGGTACCAGCCACGCCGTCGGAGGACGTAGCCATTTCAGGTCGTCGTGGACGACAAAAGCCGTTGAGTGGGGGTGATTTGAAAAAAGAAAAAAAACAAACGAGGCGTCAAGTCGCTCTCCTCCTCCTCCTCCTCCTCCTTGACCCCTTTTGGCTTGGCGGCAACAACAGCGGGGGCGCCAGGCCAGCGCTCCTCCTCCTCCCCGTTGGCCAACTGTTCCACAGGCGCGCGCGCCACGCCCCCGATCCTTGACTTGATATGAAACTAGTATATACCAGGGAGGCTTATTATACAGCAATGTGGGCAATGGTACGGCCGAGGCAATCGGCTTTTTATCAATAAGATTTGAAAGTGAGATTGTAAAGTAATATACGGTGTTAATGGGGTTTAGTCGATGAAATAGGTAACTAACTTAGGCAGGGGTATATATATATATATATATATATATATATATATATATATATATATATGTTATATATATTCATACATATTCGCCATTTCCCGTGTTAGCGAGTAGCATTAGGAGCAGAGGACTGAGCCTTAGAGGGAATTTCCTCACTTAGTCCCCCGCTTCCTCCCCTTTTAGTCGTCTTCTACAGCAAAAAGAGAATGTGGGAAGTATTCTTCCTCCCCTATCCCATATATATATATTTTTTTTTTTTTTTTTTTTATACTTTGTCGCTGTCTCCCGCGTTTGCGAGGTAGCGCAAGGAAACAGACGAAAGAAATGCCCCCCCCCCCCATACACATGTACATACACACGTCCACACACGCAAATATACATACCTACACAGCTTTCCATGGTTTACCCCAGACGCTTCACATGCCTTGCTTCAATCCACTGACAGCACGTCAACCCCTGTATACCACATGACTCCAATTCACTCTATTTCTTGCCCTCCTTTCACCCTCCTGCATGTTCAGGCCCCGATCACACAAAATCTTTTTCACTCCATCTTTCCACCTCCAATTTGGTCTCCCTCTTCTCCTCGTTCCCTCCACCTCCGACACATATATCCTCTTGGTCAATCTCTCCTCACTCATTCTCTCCATGTGCCCAAACCATTTCAAAACACCCTCTTCTGCTCTCTCAACCACGCTCTTTTTATTTCCACACATCTCTCTTACCCTTACGTTACTTACTCGATCAAACCACCTCACACCACACATTGTCCTCAAACATCTCATTTCCAGCACATCCATCCTCCTGCGCACATCTCTATCCATAGCCCACGCCTCGCAACCATACAGCATTGTTGGAACCACTATTCCCTCAAACATACCCATTTTTGCTTTCCGAGATAATGTTCTCGACTTCCACACATTTTTCAAGGCTCCCAAAATTTTCGCCCCCCTCCCCCACCCTATGATCCACTTCCGCTTCCATGGTTCCATCCGCTGACAGATCCACTCCCAGATATCTAAAACACTTCACTTCCTCCAGTTTTTCTCCATTCAAACTCACCTCCCAATTGATATATATATATATATATATATATATATATATATATATATATATATATATATATATATATATATATATATATATATATATCGTTAATGACATGGCTAAGGCCACTTTTAAGGAACGTGTTTACGACAGAGATTCTTTTTCTGTAGGAAGAGTTCATGAATTTCGTCTTGTTTGGTCGGGCGGGTGTTTTGTGGTGGGTGTGTTGTGGGGGTGATGGAGGGCCGGGATGGGTGAGGGAGACAGATACTGTGGCGGACGCTCTTCCCGGCTCCTCAGAATGAGGAAGGAGAGGAGGAGGAGGAGGAGGAGGGATCTTGCGGTGTATGTACTTATATATTCTTTTCCTGGTACTGGAACAATTTATTTTTTTTTTCTTTGGTCATCCTCTGCCACAGTGAGCTGAGCGGGCTTCAGACAGGTTTTTAATGTGGGTAACGGCGCTGCTGTTTTGTGGTCGAAGTTCAAAGGATGTGATGATCCGTTTTCTTTAATGGCCCGTTGATCTGTTGTGAAGATTTTTTTTTCCTAGATGTTTATTTTTCTTTTTATTTTCTGGGTGTAGGACGTCCCTGGGGTCGGTTTGTAAGGCATTTTGGGCAGATGGACACTAGTTTAGTGCAAGTGTAATTTCGAGATGTTATGACGTGAATGGTATATACTTAACTAAATAGAATTGCTGTTTGAGATGGCTATTTTAACACTATATATATATATATATATATATATATATATATATATATATATATATATATATATATATATACACCTTCACAAATGCACGTGTGCAAGAATGAATAGTTGGTTTTAAAAACCTATTAAGCAGGATGACTCGATTTTGGGTATATATATATATATATATATGGTCAGGCCATCATCCCCAGGGGTCGTACTGTCGTACTCAAGAGTCGTACCGTTGTCCTCAAGGTCGTCACGCCGTTCTCAAGGGTCGGATCGACCTGCGGTTAAGAGGTTAATCACCATTATTCATTCACCAACTTAATGGTCATCACTACCGACGGTCTCCAGTCGGAGACAGTCAATCAGGTCCTGTTTACCTTGTAGATAGAGGACAAGGAGTGACTGGGTCATCCAGGCCGTGTGCTGCAGGGACGGCTGCGCGCGCGCGGCGCGGCGGTTAGGCGAGGAGAGGGAGGAGGGGCGGCATCATCTCCCCTTCAACTTTCTCCCGCAGAAGTTCTCCTATTTTGACTTACCGGGTTGTACATACCCCTGTTATGTGGCAATAGGGGGTTTTTTCGATTGCATGGAAGTGACCTGCAACAGGTGGGCATCTTACTTTTCAAAACCTGTTGCTCGGTGACGTCTTCACCTTTTACCTACCCACTTTTTTTTCTTGAGTTAACTTTCACCTTATTTTTGTATATCGTGTCCTGATTTTTCTTCGATAGCGCGTATTTTTCATTCGTCTGGAAGATTTTCAGATTATTAGATTTTTCCTTTTCGAATAGCATCTTATTTGATGATATATCGTCTATATTTTAGCAGAGAGAGAGAGAGAGAGCCTGTAGATTCCTCATATTCTCGAAAAATGTTATATTTTTTATTGTATCATATGCCTGTCTTATTTACAAATCCCAAATACTATATCGGTTATTTCAGACGTCAAGTTGTACGAAAGAAAAGTATAATAGTGAGATAACTGCTCTCTCTCTCTCTCTTCTCTCTCTCTCTCTCTCTCTCTCTCTCTCTCTCTCTCTCTCTCTCTCTCTCTCTGAGTACTGTCTTTAGCTCTTTAAGAAGACGAATCATGCATGAGTCAGGGAAGTAAGGAATGGTGAGGATTTACTATTACCTCCCAAAAGGACGTTGGCTGAGAGGTTTGGCTTGAGTCGGTGGATGGAGTTCAGACCCAAGTGAGTGTAGTGATCATGGGTGAGTGTAGTGAAGATGGGGTGGTTGAGGGTAGTGATAGAAGGGCTCGATATGTCTTATAACTTTGGTAGGAAAGAAGCAAAACATTGAATGTGTAAAAGGGATTTGGATGGTCGACGTGGTACCTAAACCCCATCGTCAGAACCCCAGTATAGGATGAGTGTAAATAGATTGTCTTTTGTTTCATCGTAAAATCACACAAGAGGAATAAATCAAATAAACCGTTTACTAACACCTGATTTATAGTTGTGTATCTCAAGTCTGGCCACATCACGCACTCGAAGAAAGATTAAAGATGATATAGAGAACTTCTTGAGGAGGTACCAGATATGGTAGATGATTTTAAGAATAAAAAAAATGCTGAATTATGGGAAAGAAGTTAAGAGGCCTAGGGTTAGGCTTCCGTGGACGAGAGAAGTAGGAAAAGATATTATCACACGCATCACATTTCTAAACTGAAATGACGTCGGCGTTGACCGGTTCTTCGAAGAAAAGACATAAATATTAATGCGACGAAAACGCAGCCAAAAAGCCTAGCGAGAATCGGAATCCATTGAAACATGATAGAAAAGATGTAACACAGGTGCTCATTTGATATAAAGAGTTGTAGTTGAATGATATTAAACTGAGGGATGAAGCTGTGAATGGTGGTTGAACACAGAAGTGAGAGAAAAAGTTGTATGATGATAGAGAAAGTTCAAGAGATGGGGGAATGGGGGAGGGAGGTCGTCTCCCTTACGAATGTGTAGAACTCCCTCCCAGTCCTGTATGATTAGGTCATTTCTCCTACAGCTGTTATTTCGTAAACATTTCCCCTTGGTTTTATTTCGTAAACGTTTCTCCTACATTTTTTTTCGTACGCGTTTCCCCTGTAGTGTTATTTCATAAACGTTTTCCCCTACAGTGTTTATAAACGTTTTCCCCTACAGCGTTATTTCGTTAACGTTTCCTAACACGATTATTGGTGTTATCTCCCCCTTGATCAACCTCCCACTCCCCACTGTGTCGTCAGCGTACCCAGCCAATCAGGATTGGCCGGTATTCCCCACAAGACTGCAACGCGCATCCTCCCCCACCAATCGCACACACCGCTTTGCTGTGTTGCCACAACCACTTTAACTACTAGGATGACTGGTATTTCCGTAGTCCAGTTCATGATGATATAGTTATGATATTAATGAATGATATTAAAGTCGGTAACAATAATTATTATAACATTATTATTATTATTATATTTATCTATTTATATTCTAAGAGATTTTCTTGTGTGGGTAGGAGCGTGTCTCTCCGTTCGATGCACCGAGAGAAAATGAATTGATATTTATATCTACACATAATTAATCTCTTTCGGTTCATGTATAGATAACCTTTTCAGACATGTTAAGCCAGGGCCCCTGTAGAGTTGACCTGGTTATACCTAATGGGACGGGATGACGAGGCATGGGAACTTCATTTCGATGTGTGACAATGAATTTTGCTTATTGATTGATGGTTGACATGTTGTAACACTGGCTGATCTCTGTGTTGATAGGTGACATATATATTGTAACACTGGCTGACCTCTGTGTGTGGTGATTGACCTCACCTAACCTCATTCTTACAGCGGTACGACTCCTGGATATGATGGTCTTAACCTCTGACCTGACCCTCATTGGTTCAGGTAAAGGCTAGGCCATCGCACCGTCGTGCTCAAGGATCGTACTGTCGTGCCAAAGGGTCGTAACGTCCCGTCCTAGTTGCTCCTCGTACTAGGCTCGTACCGACGCGTCGTGCTCAAGGGTCGTACTGTCGTGCCAAAGGGTCGTACTGTCGTGCCAAAGGGTCGTAACGTCCCTTCCCACTTGCTTCTCGTACTAGGCTCGTACCGACGCGTCGTGCTCAAGGGTCGTACTGTCCTGCTTAAGGGTCGTAACGTCCCATCCCACTTGCTTCTCGCGCTAGGCTCGTACCGACGCGTCGTGCTCAATGGGTCAGAGAATTACCTGACGTAAAATTCCACCCACCTTACCATTCCTCAGCCTCTCCAGGGAGTGACGTGTTGAGGGAATGTCGAGGGAATTGCGCGTTCTACCGTGTGCATCGTACCCACCTCGAGCGTCAGATGTCGGTAGGGTGAAGAAGGCTAACAACACTGTACTTATAACTGTGTCTTTAGAGGAGGAAAAAAATATGATGTACTGTTGTAGATGAGGAAGACTTTTGATCGTAGTAGTATGTGTGGGAGTCAGAGGAGGAGGAAAAAACTGGTGTAGCGAGTCGAGAGGCCGCTGCCCCCCTCTCTCTCTCTCTCTCTCTCTCTCTCTCTCTCTCTCTCTCTCTCTCTCTCTCTCTCTCTCTCTCTCTCTCTCTCTCGGACTCGTATCAGATTGAAGACTTGGTGACCGTTAGCGTCAAACACATCCTTCAGCCCTGTACTGTAACGTACTTTGGCGAGATCCGTTAGTGTTAAACAGACCAAAGGGTCAAGAGTCTTACAACGCCATCTGTTGCGTGGACTAAGAAGTTGGGCAGTCATGACGTACTTGCATATATATATATATATATATATATATATATATATATATATATATATATATATATATATATATATGATTTTGGACAATCACATGTTTACCAATGGCGTCCTAGCTTCGTCTTCGATGTATATCAACTGACTGTTATATTTCTCTCTTGTGTCTCCCCTGATGATGTGATTATTACACGAAAGTGCACTTGGGAACTTATCGTGTTTCATTTTCCCCGTGGACTCATAGGAATAAATATATATATATATATATATATATATATATATATATATATATATATATATATATATATATATATATATATATATATATATATGTATTTATATTATATGTATTCTTTCTGTTTTATTAATGGTTCCTTTCGTTTATAATGGCACCTGTGGACCTCGTTATAAATGCAGTTGCGTTGCATGTGCATATATGTGTGTTTCTGAGTGGGTCAGATTGGTATATTTCTGAGATGATTTTAATGATGGTTGTCAACTGTTTTTTGAATACCCCGCCTTCACAGTGGTTAGAAAACGGGGTGGCGGAAGATGGTTCCTGGCTTTGGCTGTCGTTGTTTTCGGCTTTTGATGATCACCCAACGCAACAGGTGGTGTATAGAGCCAGCTGGTACGTGCAGGGGTTTGGCTACCAGCTGGTGTGAGCCTTTCCTAACATTCCCTCCATTTTTTCCTTGTCCTCTCCACTCCATTTTCTATCTGAGCATGACAGTACGACCGTCCGAGCTCAATTAGTACGACTTTTGAGTAAGATGCCCCCATGCCCTTTGACCTGACCCTTAAAAAGGCCTTTAAAAGGCCGGGCCTTCATCTATTAATCGTACATAAGTCTTTAAAGGTTGAACAGTCGTGCTCAGGGGTCGTACCGTCGTACTCAAGTGTTCTTACCCTCCATGCTCAAGGGTCGCATCGTCATTTTGAAGGCTTGTATCGTGTTGGTTCGAGGGAGTCTGGCTATTGAGAACTTTTCCTTCTAAATTCCTTATTTTCCAGTATTCCTTCTATAATATTCCATATTTTCCCATTTTCCTTCTATATTCCTTATTTTCCAGTTTTCTTTCTATATTCCTTATTTTCCAGCTTTCCTTCTATTTGCCTTATTTTTCAGTTTTACTTCTATATTCCTTATTTTCCAGTTTCCCCTCTGTATTAATTTCCTGTTTTCCTTCTAATGCCTCATTTCCAGTTTTCCTTCTATATGCCTTATTTTCCAGCTTTCCTTCTAATATGTCTTATTTTAGAGCCTTCGTTAGATTTCTTGTATTGGATGATGATCTTTATATTTTTTTATTTGCATTACTAGTAATGATGTATGAATACTGTACGTTGTCTTTATGTTATAACAAAAAAATGCAGGTACATATTTTTTATGTGGGTAATGAAAACGGATAAAAACCGGCCGTAGAGTTAGCTGGATACCAATGGTGGACAGTTAGCTGTATGTGCTTTCGGGCCCCAGAACTTACTGACCTGGCTTGACACACCAACTCACACTGACCTCCTGACTCATGGAGGAGGGTGATGGTTGTGGAAGTGGCAAAGAAAGAAGCAGGAATAGCCAAGAGTAATAGGAAGATGAGGCTAGTGGCGGCGCTGTGCGGCGGGCTGGCTAGCAAGCAAGCCAGCGAGCGACCTTTTGACTCAACGCTTGTGCGCCAAGCGGCGGCGGCGTCGGCTCAGAACCAAGCCGCGGGTCGAGGTGGCAAGGCCGAGAGGTACCACAAACCCCGAGCCATTTGGTGGGAGGACAATTCCTCGTTCCCACACCACCTCCACCGCACTTCCTGTTGGTATACGCGAGCGCTGCTTCCGCTCTGGTGTCGATGGAGGGGGTCAGGGCGGGCGTCTGAGGAGGTGGGGGGAAGCGCTTTGAAGGACCTGTAGTTTTACGGGACGTGAGTGAGGCTGCTGGGGTCCATCGCGAGGTTAGCTTCGTGGCATTACTTTGAGCACGTACTTGAAAAACCTTTACGTGTATATCTATCTTTCTACCTATTTATCTATTTATCTATCATTATATATATATATATATATATATATATATATATATATATATATATATATATATATATATGAAATATTTCAGGGAATAGAGTGACAGAATACTGCCCACTCGATATGAGACGACCGAGAAGGACTTTGAGCTGGGTGGCTGGAAATCCTCCCCTTCCTTTATTACTTTCCAGACTCAAGTAAGGATTTTAAGGCTCAGTGGCACATGGTACGTCGCTCACCCAGGAAATAGCGAACGGTAGAAGGGTTTTTTTTCCACAGGTCTGTGTTCTTCAAGTGTTGACACTTTGCGAATTATATACACCTGATGAGGTAGTTGTCTTCTGTGTGGGACATTGTGTGTTGTAAACCAACGGAAACCCTGCTGAAGTGCGCATTACCCGTACAGAATATACATGACTGCTATTGAGGAAATGTCTCGTTCAATAGGAATGGAAACTTCGTCAGGAGATTTGAAGCTGTTGTAACAGTACTCGATGCGGTTATTGTAGACTGTCTTAACACTTCTCCCGCGACTCTCAAAGTGACGTACGTTGTTCTACGTATTAAGAAACATTGATCAAGGAAGGAATAGCGTGTGTCGGCCTCTCTGTAGCGAGACCACAGGTGTGTGTGTGTGTGTGTGTGCTAGGGCACCCAAGGTCAGGCTTGGGTAACGGTGGGTGGGTGGAAGGGGGAGGAGTGGTCTCACCCGACAGGTTTGGCCAGATGTCGCTAGTGGGAGGTGGGTACAGTGTTCCACGCTCGTATATTATTTTTAGGTAGGTGTATGTGTAAGCGCTCTTTTAGGTAGGTGTATGTTTAAGCGCTCTTTTAGGTAGGTGTATGTGTAAGCGCTCTTTTAGGTAGGTGTATGTGTAAGCGCTCTTTTAGGTAGGTGTATGTGTAAGCGCTCTTTTTTTGTGAGTTCCTCATGTGTATCTTGTTTCCTTTTTTTTATTTTTTTTTAGCAGGTTTCAAGCCATGTATTCAGACTGACAACCCCCCCCTCCTCTCTCTCTCTCTCTCTCTCTCTCTCTCTCTCTCTCTCTCTCTCTCTCTCTCTCTCTCCACTCATCCTCTCCTGGAGTATTTCAGCTCACCCAGGTGGGCCCTCTCGGTCAGTCTGCGCTCTGTCGACAGAGGAAATGAGTGGCTTCGTTTGGCACCAGGTTGCACTAGTTCATTGGTCATGTGGCTAGTCTTTGTCATGTGGCTCTTCGTGGTTGCCCCTCATGGTGAGTGGATAGAAGTATGGCATGACTGCCTCGTCAGGATTCCTCGGTTCGAACCCCCCGCCTGAAGTGCTTCGACGAAGAACAACATACCGCTAGTACCCGGGTTAGAGAGAGAGAGAGAGTCGATCCCCTAGAGTGCTTCGATAAGGGTCGAAACCCCTGGGTTTAGAGATAATTATTCTTCATGCATCCTTGACCAACCGTCCCTCTCCAGTTCTTGGCCCCGTGGGTGAAGCCTGAAGTCCCTGTTCTTTCGATCATCCCCTTTTATCGAAGTCCAGTTACATGGAAATCAAAGATAAATATGATGTATGTGTTGTACCTAATGTTCACTGTGTTTCATCTGCTATGCAACCGAGACCTCGGTGGAAAAAAGGGGGGAAATCGATCGATTGTTCTTGCTTTCTCTAAAAATTGTGGATACTCAGTGGTCACAGAGCGAAGTTTTCAGTGAACCGCTTCGATGACTTTAGCGGTGCACAGGCCCCATCCGGTTAGCGGGGGGCCTTGAAGGCAACTTTCGGGAGATTCAAACACCCCCACAGGAACCCTGAGCCCTGACCCCTTACCCAGGGGAAACTAGACGAGTGTTTTGACACCGAAGGGTTAGGAACGGGACGCATGATGACTGTGCTGTGTTGAGTGTATGTGCTAGGGAGGAACCGTTTACACCGTGAACTGGTTTGTTGAAGAGCCTTAGAGGGAGAACCTTCGTTAGAGGAGGTGGGTGTTGGATGGCTGGGAAGAGGCAGCAAGAGGAAGGGGGTAGGGGATAGACTGCTGGTAATCAGAGATGATGCGAAGAGAGGGTGGATAGTAGGGAGGGAATAGGCAGCAGAGAACAACGGGGTGGGAGGCAAGAGTGAGTGAGGCAACAGACGGACAGCAAGCAGGTTGCTGGTGTAGGAAGCGCAGGGAGCAGGAAAGGCAAGGACAGGCCCAGTGGGGGGAAGAAGAACCAGGATACACCAGCAGGAATCTGAGGAGGACGTCAGGTATTTAGCCCTCAAACTCTTGAGAACGAAACCTCCTCCTCCTCCTCCTCCTCCTC
The DNA here is from genome assembly GCF_036320965.1 of Panulirus ornatus. NCBI lineage: Eukaryota > Metazoa > Arthropoda > Malacostraca > Decapoda > Palinuridae > Panulirus > Panulirus ornatus. The sequence goes on along the minus strand of NC_092290.1, from coordinate 6,407,228 downwards.
CCATTACCCTTTGCCCTCCCTCGCTCCCTCCCTCCTAACCCAGGGGTACAGCTGATCGTGACCTGTCTTGACAGGGGCCTTGCCAGGTCCTGGAGGTGAGACCTACCATTACCTGGTCCCTGGGGGTCGTCAGCAATGTTGGGAGACATGACGCATCGTTTTTGTGTGGGGTGTTCCGGAGGTCAAGGATTCCAAGGATTCGCGTTGTCAATATATATTTTTTTTTTTGAGGAAGTCACTATACGCGCGCGTGTGTGTGTGTGTGTATGTGTGTACAGTAAACTGTAAACAGTGGATATATATATATATATATATATATATATATATATATATATATATATATATATATATATATATATATATATAATCCCTTGGGATAAGGAAGAGACATTACTGCCCACGTATTTCCTGCAAAGGCAGGGGCGACCAAAAGAGGCTGGGAATCTTCCTAGCTTTTGTTACTTTCCCAAAGAAGGAACAGAGCCAGCTGTTTTCGAGGCTACCTCGCTCATGCGAGAAATAGCGAACGTGTATAGAAGATACGTGTGTGTGTGTGTGTGTGTGCATGTCTGCGTTAGATTATTAATCTTCCATTAATCATTTTCATGGTTCGAAGGGTTGGCTATCCTGTTTATTATTAATCTTATTTTGTGCAGTGGATTGATGCATTAATATATGTTAACAAAACATGACACAATATTTGTATTTAACATCCAAAATCGTGACTGGATCCAAGTCCCCATCTCTTCTTGATCCCTGATACTCATCATTTGATCAACGATTTTTGTAGGAGGACGTCTCGATTGTCCTCGAAGGCTTTCGTATTTATTGTGACGTGTGTATATATAATATATATATATATATATATTTGAGCCGACGGAAGTTATCATTTTCTGTTGAGTAGTCCCGTTATCTCGTGTCGTCCAGTCAGTCCACTAGTTTCTTCTTCGCCCATGCTCGATTATATGGATATTTAGATACGCTGGTTACAGTTTTTATCTTCGCTCTCCACACGAGACTCGCCGAGCTCGAGCAATTCTCACCTTAGACAGTTGGCTGACTTTAGACTTGAGGGGGGGAACGGGCGCGGCTCACTTCCCAGTGTTGCCAGAGCGTTGCAGCAGTCGCTTCGCCTCTCAGCGTTTTCAGACTTGTGGCCAACTGACTGCCCGAACCGCTGGAACGGTGTTTTGATCCCCCTCAGTATTTCCTTTAGGTTTATATTAGCAGCTTCTTCGGCCGATCTTGAACCTGGCTTTGACCACTTGAAGGGTTAGGTAGGATTTCATCTACACTACACTCTCATCACCACTATAAACTCCTTTTTCTTACACGGTTTTCTACAGACACTTACGTACGTACATTCAGTCATCATTATCATCATGCAAGCTAGGTTCAAAGGCTGGCTTTCTACACAGACATGTTACACACATACACACCCATCATCATCATGCAAGCTGGGTTCAAAGGCTGGCTTTCTCCACAGACATGTTACACACATACACACACACACACACACACACGCAAGCAAACTCCTCTACAGACATCTTTACTACTATTACTATTCCCAGGAGTACTTTAGTATTATTGTTGATATAGTAATGGTATGGGAAAAACATGTTTTTTGATATTTTTCTTTGGGCGCTGAGGCTTCCGTTTGCCCTTGGGCTGAGGGTCGGGCCTGGGTAGTCAGGGACGTAGTCTGAAAGAGGAGACATAACAGGAACTGGAATTCTATTTTTGGTGCATCGTTTCCAGTAGGAGAGGTATCCTTCCCTCGCTGGTCAAGGAAGTATTTTCCTCTACCAGTACTGGTAATTAAATGCATCATTTAACTCCAAAAAGTTAATGATTACTACCAGAACATTATATATATTCTTTCTTTCATACTATTCGCCATTTCCCGCATTAGCGAGGTAGCGTTGAGAACAGAGGACTGGGCCCTTGAGGGAATATCCTCACCTGGGCCCCTTCTCTGTTCCCTCTTTTGGAAAATTAAAAAAAAAAGTGAGAGGGGAGGATTTCCAGCCCCCCCGCTCCCTCCCCTTTTAGTCGCCTTCTACGACACGCAGGGAATACGTGGGAAGTATTCTTTCTCCCCTATCCCCAGGGATAATACATATATATATATATATATATATATATATATATATATATATATATATATATATATATATATATAACTGACTTATATTTCTGTCTTGTGTCTCCCCTGATGATGTGATTATTACACGAAAGTGCACGTGGGAACTTATCGTGTTTTATTTTCCCCGTGGACTCATAGGAATATTATATATATATATATATATATATATATATATATATATATATATATATATATAATATATATATATATATATATATATATATATATATATATATATATATATATATATATATATATATATATATGTTTGTGTGTGTGTGTGTATATAAACGGGAGTAATTTACTGATGTTATGTAATGGCATTTTCATTCATTGTTTGCCGGACGTGATGGAACTGTACTTTTGATTGTGTGGTTGGGTAGGTAAGTTGACACAAGCCCCCACCACTTGCATAATTATTATGGTTCATGTTGGCAAGGTCATTGGCTGAGTCAGATCTCTAACGTCCCCCCCACGCTAAATCTCAGGAGCCATGGGCTTGTGAGCGCGACGGTGGGTTCCGATCCTTGAGAATGAAGGTACGATCCTTGAACACGACCGTAGGCAGGAGCCTTGAACACCGACGGTATGGTCCTTGAACACGACGGTACGTGGGGGAGAAGATGATCATCTGGCTTCAGACTATATATAGCCTCATAGAAGAGGGAAGGCTCGGCCGCCATACCCAAGGGTCGCACTGTCGAATTCGAGCGTACAGGTTTGCGCTCAAGGGTCGACCCATCGTGTTTCAAGGTACTTACTGCCTCACCCACACACACACAGGCTGCTGGCATCGTCCTCCCCAAACATACAGTCTCCCCTTATCATACATAACACTTAACACGCAGCTCACATTGCCCACTTCTACGTAGCCTTAAATTTCCTAGCGGTGAGCGCTACCCGATAGCCATGTCATTTGGCGAAATCTCGCGATGATTTCTCTGGATTCTTTGACGTGATAATTATACTGACGTCGACTCGTTGGCGTGCTGTGAATTCGAGGTCAGGTCAAAGGTCACTAGTTTAATAATGAAAGGAAGTGACAGCGTAGGAGAGAATGGGAGGGTGAGGGAGTGGAGTGGACAATGTAAAAGAATGAAGGAGAAATGAGTGAGGTTGGTTGATGGCGAATACATTCGCATTTATTGTATTGTTTTAGGGCCTCGACCTGATGATATGAGTTTCATCAGTGTCTTCATTCCATTGTAGGGAGTGGGCGAATTAGGTTTGAGGAAGCGGGAACCGCGAATGAATGAAGGTGGGAATGGGTTTGGGAATGTTCATCCCAGCGAGAGAAGGTAAGGTAATTGCTTCACTTATTAGCTTGGACACGGGCCAAACATCATAAGAATGAGTGTAAATATATATATATATATATATATATATATATATATATATATATATATGTATATATATATATATATATATATATATATATATATATATATATATATATATATATATATATACAGAGAGGAGTACGAGAATAGAGTCCAGCGCGGAGGGAGGGAACCAGCGCGCGCGGCTTGGCCGAGTAACGGTCCACACCGGCTCTCCTCCTCCGCCTCCGCCTTGGGCCCTCCACCCCTCTCTCAAGCCGCGGGGGAAAAATGCCGGACGGCATAATTTCCGCTCGTTCCGTCTTACTTCCTGGGTGGACGGCGGTCACACACTTTGGTGACGCGTGGGGGACATAAAACAGGGTTTCAGTGCTTGAATTATGGTGAGGCGGGAGACATAGAACAGCTTAGCGAACGAACAGGGCTTCAGTACCTGAATTTGTGATAGTTTAAGAGGTACTTAATTTATTGCGTTGAATCCCAGCTCTCGTGAGTGTGTTGCTAGTTTTCGCCTCTTGTCTAATGTGCATTTATTAAGGACTTTACTCTTAAGTACAGAAGGAGGATGTTGGAAGTTGATGGAAAACTTAAAGTTTTCTAAGTAGGTTTGGAAATGAATAGACTTTGTGTTTTCCATGGAAAATGTCAAGACCTCCCTCATTGCCCTCTTCTCTCTCTCTCTCTCTCTCTCTCTCTCTCTCTCTCTCTCTCTCTCTCTCTCTCTCTCTCTCTCTCTCTCTCTCTCTCTCTCTCTCTCTCTCTCTCAGCGGTGTAAGTACTGAAAACCCGCCCCCCCCCCCCCCATTCCTGCCATCTCCTCGCTCCCCACCCCTGACAGGAGACAATGATCTGCCCAGACACCTTTGTTTTTAAAAGCCCTTTGAGCACAATACCCTGTGTGCTGTTCTACCTGATTGGTTATAAAAACAGTAGATTTTTTCTTGTGAGTGTCGATAACTATTGGTACAAGGGAAACCAGTCTCTCTATACCGGGTGAGTCCAAAAGTACGTCATGTACTTCCTTGCCGTGATAACGAGTTTGGGTGCAACTGTGTGTTCAGTTACATAGACGCATCACTGCATGAAAAAAATCGTAGTAATATTGTTGAAAGTTTCTTTTATTTATGTTACTTATTTACAAAGTCATTATCATAAGATTCAGTAGCGATTAAAACTCATAGGTGTGACTGTTTCTCTGTTTTCAACAGATGAAAATAATGATTAGGATTTTATTCGAACCCAGGCAGTTGAGTGCTGCAGTATATATGTGTATGGGATGTTAAAGTGTTGTTTACCATTTAAAGTCGTACCGTCTTGCTCAAGAGGTTAGCGGTTTTCAGACAGCTTTGGGAAAGTTGCTGAATTCAGTTATCTTCGAGACATTCTTTTAGCCCAAATGATATTGTGTGGTTCAGGGTGAATTTTACCGCAAAGGCAAGTGATGTAGTGAAGAAAGCGTGACTTGGTGTCCAGGTGTGGGCCGACTAGGCTGGGAGATCTGCCCGCGCGGGCTCAAGCCTTCGCCTGGTCCACTAGGTGACAGTTACATTGATGTTTGACGACTATACTCCTCTCTTGAGTCTTCTTGTGCAGACGGCGGTGGTTCGTTATGTACTCATTTGATTCTTATTAAGCAAAGCACAGTTGTAAATAGATAGTTAATAGGTAAAAGAAGGTAAACAAACAAATATGTAAGTGGAGATGATATGTGATCAGGGAGCTTTTAAGGATCAGTCTTTGAGCGGTTGAACTGTTGGCCACAAACACCTTCACTTGGGTAAACACCACATCCATACACATCTTTTTGTAAACACTTGCGTCCTCGTCCACGTGCTTGGTGATCGCTTGAAAGTTATTGATATTAAATTTCTCTTTTTGCCGCTCGCTTGCCTTGCCAAATGGTGGACATTTGCACTCTCTCCGACCGCCCATTTTTGATGCATTCTCCCATATGTTAATATTATTATTATAATTATCATTCTTATTGTGATCAATACTACTTCCACTACTACGACACTTTTCAGACGTATGACAGCAGCTTAATAGATTAGTTTGTTTGTTATTTTAAAGGTCATATATTTAGAATTGAACTAAGTTTCTGCCACCTTTAGAAAATAAACTACAAAAAGAAAAACAGGTGAATGAATGGTTTCCCTAGCTTCCACGGTGTTAGAAACTTAGAACACAAGTGGTTGGATGCTGCTGGAGAACGTAAAGGGGAGTCGTTAAAGAGAAGTGGGAGAGGAGGGACGTCAGAGGTTAAATGGAATCTATCCTCATGAACGGAATTGGATGTAAACATTTGATGAGGAGATTGCCCATACGTTGGAGAGATGGGCCCTCGATGAGACCTACTTGGTGGATAGTGTGGGAAAAAAAAAAAGTTGAATTACGTTACCGTCATAACACAACGTCTCGTCTCAGCAAGGTGGTGCGAGATAGTTAGAGAAAGTGGTATTCCAAAGGCTATGTAGCCTCGCCGACTTCAGTTGATAACGTCGATTGGAAATTTATACCGCTTGTAGGCTAATGAATGCATGATTCAGATATACAAGCTCAACGGAAATACATCATTTCATAGCGAAACAATCACGTTAAGGTATATTTTGTACTGCAATTGTTGATCTGTGCAGTCTGGTTTCATAAACACAAGCACATACACGCGCTCTCGCGCCAGCTCCCCGCCACTCACCCATACGCCGTTGCTCGGGAGACAGTTGAACGTCAGACTCCACGCCAGTCTGGCACGTCATGCACGGTAGTCAAAAGCCACAGAAGGACATTGCATGGACTGTTGAATGAAAAAGAAATGAGTTTTTTTTTTTTTACCTAAGGAAGTTGTCCTACCGTACAATTCTTACACAGCAGGTGTCACTTTGAAAAAAAAATGCTTTAAAAAAATCTCGCAACATATTGTGAATTAAAACTAAAGTCTGTTATGAGAAAATGTCTCTTTAATTGCTGAAATGTGGGCAGCTAGGCATTTCCGTCGATATAAATCAGCTTTGGTAAAAATTCCAGTATTGTTTAGTGTTGGAACATACTAGAATTTCCTCTCGAACAGCTGACGCGATAAGGATATTGCTAGTCAAATATAAACAGTAATGATGTTCATGGACTGTGCGTGTTAGCTTCGTTATTATTTTATGGCTGAATACAGACAGAGTGGTGAGAGTCCACACCGGCAGTTGACAATGTATGAGACTGCGTCATTCACAGTCACCAGATGAGTCGGGAGTTTTATATTCGTATTTCCCTAAATGTACATTCATGTTATTTACTCATCCATGAACCTTATCTGGGGTCAAAAAGACCTGATGTGTCAAACTTGCAATAGATTCTTTACGTTGGCAATATTCATTTTTAACAATCCGATGCATTGTGTACCTTTCAGTTCAAAGAAATTTCGGAGATTAGTATTTTAGACTATTTGCAAATACCGCCTGTAGAGCAAGCTATCTGTTGGGCTTGACGCCTTAAGCCTCGGTTGTAAAACCCCGGGGAACTGTAGTGTGTCGTGCCGCTCACCAATTCTTCATAAATCTAGAAAAGTCGAACCTCTTCCTGAGACAACTTTCCCTCGAAGCCAAAAAAAAAAAAAAAAAAAAAATAGCCATCGTGGACTTTCCAACAGACATGGCAGTCTTAGAAAGTCTTTGTGTAATCCTCTCTTAATTTTCACCTAAGGAAGACTGATATGTAGGAGGATCCTCTGTACTTAACACATACGCCATAGACGTTTGCGTGGGGTGGGGGTATGGAGAACATAGCGCGAATGCAAAATATGTTGGCAGGCATGTCTGCCTCCCAGCTTTCTCCAGAACCTCTCTCGCTACATTGGGCTGAGTCATGGCATTACTCTGAAACTCATTGTGTTTTTTTTTTTATATATACTCCCACCGACGGGGCTGTGCCGAGATCCAGGCTGTCTGTCCTTGTGATTGGTGAAGGCAGTGTGTGAGTGTGTGGTCAGTGAGTTGGCCAGGGGTAGAAGCTAGGCTAGGCGTGTAGGGTTGTGGAGAGGGTGAAGGTGAAAGGGGGATGGGCGGCGGTGGTTGTTGATTTGATGCATTGAGCAAGTTATTATTATTATTATTATTATTGTTATTATTATTATTATTGTTATTATTATTATTATTGTTATTATTATTATTGTTATTATTATTATTATTTATATTATTATTATTATTATTATTATTAGTAGTAGTAGTAGTATTAAAGAATTATTTGAAGTTAAGAGACTAATTATTAGTCTTCAAAGACGACGCTTGATGCATGTCGCTAGATGTCTTGACTTTTTTCTGCATATTATCACCCCCACTTTTTTTTAACCTTGGTAACATTTACCACTGCGACGTAGTAACCTTAGCAACACGAGAGTCGCAAAACATTTACGTGGACAATACCAGCAGCTCAAGTCTCACCACTAGAATGTTTATAATCATTGAGTTTACGAAATGATGCCACATATCCGTGTCTGTTATGGATTGAATTTTGACATTGTACTTTTAACATAAACATCTACTTGTCTTCTCACAAAAACATCGATATCTTCATAGACATCGAATCGTCTTAGTCATAAAGATGACTTGAGGTATCATCTTCCGCTGCCAGATCCACCGGTCGAAATATAGGATGTGGTCCAACGAAACTGGGTGATGAAGGAACTTGCCACGCGTCGCGTTTTGTGCAAAAAAACTGGATCATCGTTTCTCGAAAGAAGCGGAGGCATTCGGAAGAAAATTCCGCTTTTTTTTATATTACTCCCCCTTTCCATCTATAAGCCCACAGTAATGTATGATATAAAGTACAGATTAAAAGTATCGTTAGTTTGGTAGGTTTAGAATACATATCTTGAAAGCCAATACCATCATCAGTCATTGAGATGCTACAGGAAGGGTTTGCGATTTTGTTTTTTGTTTTTGGCAGATTCATTTGGGCACCGCTTGCTACGGACCGTTACAACGGCCTGTTGTCGGTTGTGGCGTTTATATTGAAGCTTGACGCGTATCCCGGTTGGGTGTGGCTTTCTCACGGCAGGAACCACGACAGAAAATACTTATTACTGATCTCGTGATCGAGGAGAGTTGGGTGGGAGTTCCGAGCTTTGTTGCTGTCCTGAGTGTCATGTTTGGCTGCTCAGTCAGGCAACATGGGTCGCGCGCGATGAGTTGTCTCAACAGGTCAGAAGCTAGGCCATCATACCCAAGGGTCGTCGTGCCTTATTGCTCAAAGGTCGAACCGTTGTGCTGTATACCAATTTAGCCATCAATACAGGGGTGTGTGTGAGGTTACGCTTGACGCCTCAGAACAAAGCCGGCGCCTTCCGCCCACCAGTACGTCACGCTATTGCCTCGGAACTATTGTAAAAATGTTTCATGGTGAGTGACGGGCGGGATATGTAATGACAAGTTATCGACAGCGTGGGAAAATGGAGCCGTCGAAGGTCAGAGTTGATGGTTACTTGGTAACAACTTCAGTATTAATGGTGGTATGTGGTGATGAGCAGAAGAGGAATGGTAAAGTACCTATGGTAACGGCTGGTGACGGATGGGTGCGCCGTTGTAGCGAAACCAACGGAGGCATCACTGCCCATTGGATCACGCCTCTCCCACCACCACGACCGACCATCACACACTGTAGGGAACCGAGTACTCGGGTGATGTAATCATCGCCCCTGTACACCATTCGTCAACACCGACTTGCCTCTTTCACTCAGTAGGGAGGTTAGAGACAGTGGGCACTATGTTGGTTAATTATCATTTTAACTTGGGGCTGCTTGTAAATTGAGGGCATGTGTGTAAGTAACTTGTCTACTTGTAAATTGAAGGCATATGTGGTAACTTATGCGGTACTCTTGTAACTTGAGGGATTATTTAGAGTGTGAGCCTTAGATATTTATTTTTAATTATTTATATTATTATTATTATTATTATTAGTAGTAGTAGTAGTAGTAGTAGTAGTAGTAGTAGTAGTAGTAGTAGTAGTAGTAGTAGTAGTAGTAGTAGTAGTAGTAGTAGTAGTAGTAGTAGTAGTAGTAGTAGTAGTAGTAGTAGTAGTAGTAGTAGTAGTAGTAGTAGTAGTATTAAAGAATTATTTGAAGTTAAGAGACTAATTATTAGTCTTCAAAGACGACGCTTGATGCATGTCGCTAGATGTCTTGACTTTTACCTGCATATTATCACCCCCACTTTTTTTTAACCTTGGTAACATTTACCACTGCGACGTAGTAACCTTAGCAACACGAGAGTCGCAAAACATTTACGTGGACAATACCAGCAGCTCAAGTCTCACCACTAGAATGTTTATAATCATTGAGTTTACGAAATGATGCCACATATCCGTGTCTGTTATGGATTGAATTTTGACATTGTACTTTTAACATAAACATCTACTTGTCTTCTCACAAAAACATCGATATCTTCATAAACATCGAATCGTCTTAGTCATAAAGATGACTTGAGGTATCATCTTCCGCTGCCAGATCCACCGGTCGAAATATAGGATGTGGTCCAACGAAACTGGGTGATGAAGGAACTTGCCACGCGTCGCGTTTTGTGCAAAAAAAACTGGATCATCGTTTCTCGAAAGAAGCGGAGGCATTCGGAAGAAAATTCCGCTTTTTTTTTTATATATTACTCCCCCTTTCCATCTATAAGCCCACAGTAATGTATGATATAAAGTACAGATTAAAAGTATCGTTAGTTTGGTAGGTTTAGAATACATATCTTGAAAGCCAATACCATCATCAGTCATTGAGATGCTACAGGAAGGGTTTGCGATTTTGTTTTTTGTTTTTGGCAGATTCATTTGGGCACCGCTTGCTACGGACCGTTACAACGGCCTGTTGTCGGTTGTGGCGTTTATATTGAAGCTTGACGCGTATCCCGGTTGGGGTGTGGCTTTCTCACGGCAGGAACCACGACAGAAAATACTTATTACTGATCTCGTGATCGAGGAGAGTTGGGTGGGAGTTCCGAGCTTTGTTGCTGTCCTGAGTGTCATGTTTGGCTGCTCAGTCAGGCAACATGGGTCGCGCGCGATGAGTTGTCTCAACAGGTCAGAAGCTAGGCCATCATACCCAAGGGTCGTCGTGCCTTATTGCTCAAAGGTCGAACCGTTGTGCTGTATACCAATTTAGCCATCAATACAGGGGTGTGTGTGAGGTTACGCTTGACGCCTCAGAACAAAGCCGGCGCCTTCCGCCCACCAGTACGTCACGCTATTGCCTCGGAACTATTGTAAAAATGTTTCATGGTGAGTGACGGGCGGGATATGTAATGACAAGTTATCGACAGCGTGGGAAAATGGAGCCGTCGAAGGTCAGAGTTGATGGTTACTTGGTAACAACTTCAGTATTAATGGTGGTATATGGTGATGAGCAGAAGAGGAATGGTAAAGTACCTATGGTAACGGCTGGTGACGGATGGGTGCGCCGTTGTAGCGAAACCAACGGAGGCATCACTGCCCATTGGATCACGCCTCTCCCACCACCACGACCGACCATCACACACTGTAGGGAACCGAGTACTCGGGTGATGTAATCATCGCCCCTGTACACCATTCGTCAGCACCGACTTGCCTCTTTCACTCAGTAGGGAGGTTAGAGACAGTGGGCACTATGTTGGTTAATTATCATTTTAACTTGGGGCTGCTTGTAAATTGAGGGCATGTGTGTAAGTAACTTGTGGCTACTTGTAAATTGAAGGCATATGTGTAACTTATGGGTACTCTTGTAACTTGAGGGATTATTTAGAGTGTGAGGCCTTTATGTAACTCGACCCCTTGCTGTATTTGCTCCCAAGATGCATCTTAGTATGTAGGAATGAGTTGTATTTATTGGGAATTAAGCATTATCGTTTAGTGATAGCATATCTCGCCTTCTGTAATGATATTGTTAGATATTCTGATGGAAGTGATGGGTGAAGTTGACCAGTACATTGAAACTTTGCATAACGAACCACCATTTGGATTCTTATCATTTTATTGGTGTGATTATTATAACATCGTTATAGAAAGACGTGCATGACCGCGAATCAAACACTCACCATGACGCTCTTTGCTTAAAGACGTTACGCCCTTTTAACCAGGCGTTGCTCCCTTGAGCACGATGGAATGTGTTGTTCCCCATGAGCACGGTGGCTACTGCCCTTAAAAGGTGTATTGGCCCGACATTTTGTGACCTGACGCTTAAGGACAAGTTCTGAAATGACGTAGAGCGATGGACTGAAAGATGTACTCGTTTGGCAGAGAGAGAGAGAGAGAGAGAGAGAGAGAGAGAGAGAGAGAGAGAGAGAGAGAGAGAGAGAGAGAGAGATGAACCCTCACGCCCCGTCATTATATAACAATGCTTGTTTGTATGCTAGATTTCGAGCGCACCGCCTCACCACCATGTCTAACCTCATTGTAACCACGTACCTTATGATGTCTCCACCTCACCTTACCACGCAACTGCCCGCCAGCAAGACGCCCACATCCATATATATATATATATATATATATATATATATATATATATATATATAAAGGTTATACTGAATGACCTTTAAAAGTAATCCCAGATTTTTTCCCCAAGGAAAAGAGTTTCAAGGCCTTGCTAGCCAGTGACTTGACTGTTTTCTGGCCAGAAATTTGAAACGCAACCTTCTGGTGTATGGGACTAGGCTTCAGTATTCCCAGTAACGGAAGGTCTTTTAAACTGACCTCTAACGGTCATGATATACATAACGTACGTGGTTTCTTTTGCTTTCAAGGCGATGAGGTGCGTAAAATATGTTACTCTGTTCCCCTTGTCTTGCTTATTAAATATAGCTTGGATGTTTATTGTATATGGTGACGTACGGACCCGCGCTTCTCCAAACCGATCGACCCTACCTCCTCACTGCCTGCAGTCAGCCTATTGTCGCGCGCTATCAAGGGTAATGTTCATCCTTAGATGATTAACGAAAGATCCGACATAATTATAATGTACATTTACTACACTTTGTCACCATGACTAGCGAAACAAAACAGTGGTAACATTTGCATACGTCATAGATTAGCGACACAAAGAACATTAGAAAGGGATACAGAAATGTATGGTTGTCTTAGTGTACCACTTCCATAATATTGATGGCTGTAGCACATGCGTTTCTATGTCTTATGCTTGATACAGTGCATGAGCAGAAAGCTATTGGGTATACCGTGTGTACTGCCCGAGAGGTTGTGTGCACCAGTATATACGTTAGAAGATTTTCGTGTTGATCAAACGATGATTCTGTTGCTAAATGTCTCAGTGGAAGCTCCTAGTCAGACGATATATATATATATATATATATATATATATATATATATATATATATATATATATATATATATATATAGTGTGTGTGTGTGTGTGTGTCTGTGTGTGTGTCCCAGCTACGTTTTGATGTATAACAGGTTCATCTCCTGTTTAGATAAAGAATTTATTTCTGGCCTAGAATCCCGTTCCTGGTTCTTCTCGTCTTAAACACTAAGATTGGCAGCTTTTTTTTTCTCTCTCTAGATTACCAGATTCTTCTTGTGGCGTCGATAGTTGAGCGGATCGGCAAGATCATAAATGCTTCAATAACGGTGTTCGCGTCCGTTGAACCTTTTTACTGTTGGTATGTAGCGTTGGTATGTAGATTAAAAGGATCATATTGCCGATAAACGAATTTGTTGAGTTAATGGTGCATGTAAAATTACTGCGTTGTTTTGTAAAGGAAATGTCAAAAGAGTGCGATACTTACAGCGTTAGATCAAGTAGTATTGTCACAAGCGAAGCCATTACAGTATGCGGTGTTGGCTGGCTACATTTAGAGTTGTTACGTTTGAAATTATAATGTTTTACAGATGTTGCATCTCATGTGTGAGACAAGCAACATTACTACCTCAGACACCCCCCACACTCTCGGGCTTGGCTAGGGCGCTAACGTAATAGTATCAGTGACGTTTGTCAAGCCTATGTGATCGTCGTTTCTCGAGCCTATGTGGTCGTTCGTGAGGATGGGGGAGAGGCGCCGTGTTATATTAATTACTTATTCGTACAATACGGGGAGGGGGAGCAGTTATTTTCCTCCCGCGGGGCCTCATCTTTTGTGTATGTATGTATGAAGGGGTTGCTTGCCGATGTCTGTAGGTGAGATTTGCTGTGACTAGTCAAAGTGGAGCATGTCGATGTGTGTTAAAGAGAAATAGACGGGGGAGGAAAGAAGAGGAGGGAATGACAGTGCATTGCTTGCATTTACAAACAACGGCAAAGCTGACAGGTGAGAAATGTATATAATTCAAGTGTGGACTGCTTCCAGCCTCCCGTTACCTCAACCCCAGCCCCAGCCAACCAGTCATTCAGTCAGCCTCCGCCATAAACACTGCATACGAGACCTGTTTAGATTGCAAACTTTGCCACCATCGAACATCCCGTTCTTTCAGCTGTGAAAATGGTGCTGACTCTCCTTGGAAACTGTATCATGATTTTCCTCGGGAGATTGTGCTGAGATTTCATTTTTGTACACATCACGAGAGACTTTAACAGATATTTCGAGAGAAAAGAACAGTAATTTGTATCGTTAACACCGAGGTTTGTGGACGAGGTAGGATTTTATTACCATCGATTACAACTGTCACTGTCGTGTGGTGTGGTTGGGTTAGGCTGCCGGTTTTGCTAACTTTGCCAAGTACGGCAGAACTTGGAAGCACATCGTTCGGTGGGATGACAAAGCACTCTTAACCTAGCCCCAGGAACACCCGCTCTTGGTGACGGGGAGCTGAGGTAGGTCCAGGGGAGTGACAGTCGCTTCCAGGGTCGTCTGAGGGATTTTTCTTTTTCTTTCTAACTATTGCCACGGAGACTGTTACTCTCAGTAGTGTAGCGAAGTCAAGGACCTAGGTATTGGCTTCCGTTCAGGGCCCGTGTCATCGTACCCAAGGGTCGAACCGTCGAGATGAATGCGTTAACGGACTTTTCAACCTCCTCTCCTCCTCCTCCTCCTAACCCATTTCCCGCGGTGGCGGACCGGACCACCACTCCTTTGTTAACTCCCCCCTTTTTTTATGATTGACCAGGACGACGTTCATGTTGAGCTGTGATCAGTGCTTCGTGAAAGAACTCTTGCAGTAAGTAAACAAGAAAAGAAAAAAGAGAGAATTGAGACTTAAAAGTGTGGTGTAAATGGATCAGTGAGGAATGTGCGTGAAATGGAACAAAGGAAACAATATTTAAGTTAACCGGAGCATCGTTTTATAGAAGAGTTGTGAGAGAACTTGAACTCCTTTACAATATTATTATTGAAATTTAGGTAGCGTTGGTGGACCTCTTAGGGAAAGACAGACGCAAGTAGTTGACTGAAATTATAGATAAAACTTGCGTTTGTAGCTGAATTATCGTACGTAATGTTTGACAGATACAAGTAGTTGGTTGGTATCGTGTTAAGAGACGTTTCTACCAGACTTCACGATACGTGTGATTGAACACAATGCCAGCGGCCGGCCTCTGTCCACCTCACAGCCCAGAACAACGACTGGCCAAACGCGCGAGGGAGGGGGTGCGGCAGCATTTGTGGTGTCATGATGCCCAGGGTGGATTCATATCACTGTATTTTTTACATCGGAAAGATTACCGTAAATCATACTATGCCCATCGGCGAGGCACGTTTGATAACTGGAATACTGAGTAGGGAATTCACGAGCAAATGTAGTAAAAGACATTATTATTATTATTATTATTATTATTATTATTATTATTATTATTGTTATTATTATTTATTGCAACGGTTCTGTGAGGGTCGGAACTTACCTGACGCGCCATAGGACATGAGTGTAAGGTTAGCCACATGAGCCTACTAGCCATTGAAGCTTAACAAGGAAGATCATCTACCGTTCTGGCCCTTTTTTTGTAAGTAGCCACCGTGGATGGCTTCGGGGGGGCGGGCGAGTAGCGTAGTGTGAATGGCCTGCAGGTCCCACGACTGGGTCGTTGGACGGCTACAGCACGAGGCGATGGAGGGAAAAAAAAAAAAAACTAGAGTGGTGGGTGTGGGAACTCACGTCATCCGGTAACGGTCATGTGTACACAGGGAAGATACTAGCAGATCAGTGCCCCCCCCCCCCGGAGCTCCACGCCACGACCCTTGGGTATGAGAGAGTGACTTAACCTAAACCCCTTAAGGGCCAGGATAAAGGCTGGGCCTTCATACTTAACCTATACCCCTTAAGGGCCAGGATAAAGGCCGGGCCTTCGTCCTTAACTGTCGCGCAGTTGTGAGGTGGAAGTCGCCATTATTTTTTATTTCAGTGGATGTTTCCGCACAGTTTTCTAAGATCACTTTGAGCAGCGGTTTTTTTTTATATTAGCTGTGGATACATTAGGGGTGATGGAGGAGAAATTGTGGATACACCCGATAGCTATGAAGGCTATAGTAACTTGTGCATTTTGGCAGCCATAAACGCGGATGTATACGAATAATTCGCATGTTCGTTTACGCTTTTAAGAAAAGTCCTGTTGTAGAATACCCTGTAGTTCAGTAGAACAAGGTGTTGTACATAGTGCTGGATGTTTCGTACTATAGCGAATATAGTGCACAGTGCTGGGTGTAGTACACTGTGCTTGGGTGTAGTGCACTGTGCTGGGTGTAGTGCACAGTTCTGGGTGTGGCGCATGACCGTTGGTGCTCAAGCCTCATAGCCACAGGGAAGGTGTAAGAAATCCTACCGTCAAGTTACCCACAGGGCACAGTGTGGGATCTGATTGCCTTTAGAAAAGGTGTTGGCGCGGAATTGTTTACAGGGTAGCTCTTAGGTAAAGGGATTGGGTGTAACACCTCATCTTTCCACGAGATATTGGGTTGTAAACACAGATTTGTCTTCCCAGAGCCCACCTTCAGAATGTACTGCGCATGCTCCCTGGTTAAGTTAATAGCCGTATTTGAGTCGTTATTGACGCTAGGTGAGTCAGAAAGATGCGTGCCGCGCTTTTCGAAAGAGGTTTGGGGTTGGGGGGGTGGGTTGGCTTCCCCAGCCAGCCATGGGAACGGGCGGAAATGGGTTGGGTTAGCTGTAATATCGTACGAGTTCTTCTACGAATTACTGAAGCATTTGGTTGTTAAAAAAAATTGTGTGTTCTTAATGGGTTTTTGAACGTTTCGGGAACTGGTTTTGAATATTCTAGCAGTTGTAAACTCATCATTAAACTTCCTTTTGACTCTCAGGACAACAGGTGTGGTTGTGGTTCATCCTGTGTGTGTCTGTCTGATCCTGTAACCTTTGGTGAAGGAAGTGGATGACTGGAGGATCCCAAGGTAAAGGATGCGACACCCCGAAATTCGCACTGGATAGAGGCGCTACTGTGTGTGTGTGTGTGTGTGTGTGTGTGTGTGTGTGTGTGTGTGACTCAGATCCTACGAGATATGAAGGTTGTATTCACACAGGATGTGGGTGATCGATAGGGTCTCACGATTCAAATTTCTGCGTATCCTGTGACTCACTGGGGGGGGGGGGGGGGGTACGCTGATCCTATGATTTCCGAAGTTTGGGGTTTCAAATTCTATATGAGTCATGGTTGAGTATTGAGGAATACGATTGTTAAGGTGTGTGTACAGTGTGATCTTGTGGTTCGAGATGGCTGTGGTGGTGTGGGGGAGGGAGGAGGAGGATGTTAGACCTGGTGGTGAAGACGAGGCAAGACTGAGAGGTGTTGGTGGTGAGGACATGCGGGGATGGGGGAAGATGCCAAAGCCCTGACCCCCAGAGCTCCCTGACACTCCCACTAGCCTCACATGACCCAGTAGGGGGTCATCCTGGTGAAATCGTCTCCTTGTCGAGTTTCGGTCAAGGCTAAATTGAATTTTACCTTATGATTATGTCAGATCAAGCACTTCATTCATTGTTTGATCCCTCTATGATTATGTCAGATCAAGCACTTCATTCATTGTTTGATCCCTCTGTTACTGCTTGTATTTACCTGTATTATGCGCTTTAATCTTGCATTTCACATGCCACATGTTCGTTGATGGTGTCTATTGCTCTGAGTAAACCTTGTGTCTTGGAATATACATAGACCACATTCACATATTGTATGTGTTTTATGCTGTGTGTTTTCGATGTGTGGAAATTACTTGAGCCTTTACTTTGCTGTTTAGTCGTGGTATATATCAATGTCTTCTCGATGAGAAGGAATAGGGCGCTGGGAAAAGGTAGCGTCTGGGAATAGGTCGCTAGGAGGAACTGAGCATTTATATCGTAACTCGTGCATGGCGTTCGGGTCCAGCAACATTCTCCATCGTTGGCTTACCTCGGTGTGAAGACGTGGCAGGAAAGGCGCGTACTCCTGCACCACCGGGATGACCTTGCAGCGGGAGACACCCGTGAACCTGCCTTGCCCCTCTACCCCCCCCTTCCCTCGCTTAAGCGCCTACTCACTCCCTCCTTCAAGGCCACCAGGTTGATGTGGGGAGAGAGAAAGAGAGAGGGAGAGAGAGATCCACCCGTGGGAACTGCTGACGGGCGGCATCCTACTCATATAGCTTCCCACCAGCGCGTTGAAAAAAAGAAGCGTAATTCACTTAACAGTTATACTTGATTATGATATGCCATGGGAATGGGTTGATGAAAATGAGATATTCCCCCATCTCAACGGTGATTGGACGGACCACCCTCGCGTAAGCTGCGTAGTTGCGTATGGGTACACTAGGACTGCTTACGCAACGCGACAGACAATCCTATGCACAGACAGTAGTTTACTGAGTACGATGGTACGTTACCGTTGGTATGATAGCTCGACTTTTTAATAAGGCCAATAAGAAGGTCAGGTCAAAGGACCATTTCATCATACGGTACAGGTATCATATATATATATATATATATATATATATATATATATATATTATCCCTGGGGATAGGGGATTAAGAATACTTCCCACGTATTCCCTGCGTGTCGTAGAAGGCGACTAAAAGGGGAGGGAGCGGGGGGCTGGAAATCCTCCCCTCTCGTTTTTTTTTTTTTTTTTTTTTTTTTTTTTTTCAAAAGAAGGAACAGAGAATTGGGCCAGGTGAGGGTATTCCCTCAAAGGCCCAGTCCTCTGTTCTTAACGCTACCTCGCTAATGCGGGAAATGGCGAATAGTTTGAAAGAAAGAAAGAAAAAATATATATATATATAGCTTTTGTCTACAACGGCCATACGCTGTGTGTTGTTTTTTTTTATCATGGAATGAAGAAACTAAATCCGGGCTGTCTCGAACATATCATGGCTGTGAGCCAAGTTCTTGGTTATAAATAACCGTTGGTGTTGTAAGCTGGAAAGAGGTGATGTAATTCCCCCAGACACCCACACCCCCACCCCTTGTCTTCGCAATTTTTTACAACGCCACCTCGTTCCTTACGTATCTCGACGAGAAATCGGAGAGGGACGAAAAAAAATATCCAAACGAAATATGGCATTCGGTTCCAATAGGCGTCAGCCTAGAATTTGTTCGCTGTAAACAGAGGCCACTAAGTGCCTAATGAGATTTTTTTTTTTATTATTCAAGGGTTACAATAGAATTTTTCTATGATTATATATTTTGTTATAAACTTCAGATTCGTTGTTTTTTAAATGTATATAATCTTGACTCGTAAGTTTGCCATACCGTGTGCAAATGATTGGTAATCTTTTTGTCAAGGACAACGTTACTATTATATTTTTTTTTAGTGTGTGGGGGATGGGAATAAGATTTGTTCGTATCCCACAACTCTTAAATTATCTCTAAATGTATTGGGTAACTAGATGAGCTGGTGACTTTGTAGCATATATTCCCCGTAAGTGTTTACTGTGTTATTTACGTTCCGGTAGAGAATGTTATATGCTCGTGTTCTTGTTGGTTCATAAACTTGTCCATTCGGCACTATCCGAGGCCTCGATTGAATTCGAAATGAACAGTGCTTCACCAGTTGTTTCGGTATGGTTGATACTTTTATATTTTGCCGTAATTCTAAGACGTTTTCACATCCCTTCCTGAATTCCAAATTCTTTAAATCTATGAAATAATGTTAAAAACTACATATTTAAAGACTTGAATTGCACTTGACCGTCCTAGCTCAAGTAATTCACATCTTTGGTGATAATCGGTGTGACACATACTTTAGAAAGATAAAGGAATGAGTTTCCATTAACCAGATTATGATGAGGTTAATCAAGAAACAAAAAATATAAGACAAAAATGTACCCATTATCAGGACATTATTTTGCCTGGGAGGAATCAAACATATGCGTGCTGATTTGCCTTTAGTTTCTGTACTTTAGGATACGAATAAACCATAAAGCTTCAAAAGTTTGGAATATTTAGATTCGAAACGTGCTTCTGAATCATGTTTGAACACGTCAATGAATCAGTGACTGCCAAGCCTTCGTGAGGGAACCATTGTTGACAAAGTGAAAACTTTATATTGCTTTTTTCTGCTAAGGCTTTTGCACCATGTGTGGAACAAATGTTGATCAGAAATCTTAGAAACCCGTGGTTGAAGGTGAAATAACCGTAGACATAAGTTAAAGTACTAGACGACCTAAATCGGTCAAGTGTATGGGAGGTGGGTGCCGGGAGCGGGTGGTTTTGTCGACAACAACAATGGACGCCATGGACCGTTTTCTTCAAGAGGTGATCATTTATAAGAAAGAAGAGGAGGAAGCGGAGAAGCAATGTGAGGTTAGTGATATGAGGTAAAAAAAATGGTCAGAGAAAAACGAGTGTTTGCCTAGAGCATGCTAAACTGTGTGATATATATATTTATGCAAAGATGAATTGTTCTCCTTTCATATCTATCGCCGTTTCGTAACCTTAGCTCGTCGGTAACGCCAGGGATGACATATTAGACTATTTTTAGCAAAGTTGTGCACCTAACGATGGCGTTTTGTACTTTTTGACGGCTTGATTATAAATATTTGCCCCAGTCACGCCTCTGCCTTCCCTGTATTATGTGTTTGACCGTGAAACCGGCCCTTGCGATTGATGGGGGTCAAAATTCCTTCTAGTCGTTGCTGTGCAGAATTGTAAGGTCATGTACGTGGTGGCTAAGCCTTTAATGAATAAAGGTAAAGGATAATTTATGTGTAGATAGGCATTTTTGACCTCCGTTGATCAGTTTCCTTTTGGTTCCTAGATAGTTGGTATTTGAAATGTGTGATTAAGAAGTGTTTGTTTTTCGCCATGTATTCGTTTTAGTGGTGTTTGAGTTCCTGCAATATCAACCAGAAACGATGTATATCAGAATTTCTAATTCGCTTGTTTCCCAGCTTTTGAAGATTCGAATGTCAAATTGGATTTTTTCCCGAGTTATGTCCCTCATATAAAGGTTCATCCAGAAATTTAACCTGGTTCACAACAAGAAAATGTGACCTTTTTGCCATGGACCTCCTTACACTTTTATTCTCCCAAACAATATTTCCATCCATTCTTACGTTACTTCCAAAAGCTGTTAGCTAGCTTACTGTTACAAAGACTTTGTAGTTCTTGGCGGCGTTGTGCTGAGGGGCATTGGATTAGGGAGGCAACCAACAATGGAATCTTAGAATTATTCCTTTCTTGCGTGTTATGTATTATTGTACTCAGTAACATATGGTATGCTGAAGCAAAGCGAGAATGATAAACATTAATAACTTCAAAGCATACAGTGCCAAAAGTGAAGAAAAGGTGAAGATAACTAGGGCGATTATTGAAACAGAAATACCTGTATGTGGAGTATTCAGGTCATGTGATGGTGTGGGCGAGAGAGCAGTGATGGTGTGGTAGGGGTGATGACGGCTGGCTTTTACCTTAGCTCACCCCTGACCTAGGCGTGCTTACCTTGCTCACCTTCACATCCAGCAGTGTAGTCCTTTCTGCCAATCCCAGGATTTCGTTGGCACTGACAAGTTGTTGTTTGAAACTAAATTTAGATTTAATTCCTTCTTTAATGATGAGTAATTCTAGCTCGGTCTGAGTTTAGTATACTAGAGTTAAATGTAGAATACCTAAGTTCATTTTCTTGATGGGAATAATTATTTGATATTAGCTATTACTGTTTAGGTCCTTTTAAACTGCAGTTTTAAATAATGATCGTAGCTGCTGTGGTAGTATTCCTTCAGTGTTATCATGAGCATTTTGTGTGTATTCCTGCAGAACCCTGGTAAGGCAGACGGGAGCAACGCTGACGGGGCAGGAGGCGGCTCTGGCAGTGGCCAAGGTGGTGATTGTGGCAGTGGGCCGCGACCATTATGACTTCCTCCCTATGACCCATCTGCGGGACAAGATCCTGATAGATGTCTCCAACAACACCGAGCGACGCAGGGGGCCCCAGTAAGTAGTCCCTTAGATTTTCAGGTCTCAAATGCAAGTCAGTGTATCCAGGACTTGGACAGTAGTACTCTACTTCGAACCTCACTTCATCTAGAGTTGTATACTGGACATTACACCTTTAGAAGTAAATTGGCACAAGTTACTATTGAGCAGAGGTCTTGATGAGGTTAATCAGATCATTAAAAAGTGAGAGAGTAGGATGGAAAGTATGACATGAACGAGGGTTAACAATTGGTGAGATGAGGAGCATGTTGAGACTAAGTTTAAAGCTGAAATTATTGCTGATAAGAAGTAGAAGAGCAAATGAGGTGAAAGTTTAGAGAGAATCATCAGGGGTGTTGCAGGAGAGGTGTGGACTCTACTATAGCAATTGAATGATGTAAATAAATGTAGGAATGTTTTAAGTGGTCATTAGAAAGTAATGAAATTGATCAGAAAAATATAATTTCATTTTAATGTACTTAGTCTTAAAAGAAAGGAATATATGTAGTGGGGGCTATAAGATATTGAAATGACTACAGTGTTATTCATACAGGATATGATCAGGAGTTGATATGGTTATTCTTAATTACTCTTGGATTATATCCTTTTCATTGTGGGCCATTTTAACCATCCAAGCTTGTAAACTACATATAACTGTACATCTCTCTTTATTCTTCTGTTTATTGAAAACTTGACACCTCTTTTTAGCCTGCTATGTGTTTTTTTAGACATTACTAAGAAAAAATATTTCATAGCACCTCTTGGTTATGGATGGGGTGTTGTATGCCTGAGGAAGGGGCAATTCCGTATTAACTTGTGTTGTCTCTGGCAGTTACCGGAGCAATGCTGAGTACCTGCAGGGCCTGGTGACAGAGGCTAAGGTCGTCAAGGGTTTCAATGTGCTCTCTGCATATGCTCTTGAGAATGGTGGCCTCCAGGGCAGCAAGGAAGTGAGTCTTTTTTTTCATGTTTATACCTTCCCTTTAGTGTTTTACTTAAAGATAAGGGAAAGTTATGACAATATATATGTTGATTAGATACTCTAAGTTGTTGGAATTTTGCTCAATTACTTATATATGATGTTGGATCTTGTTGTGATAAGAAAATATTGGGAGTGCAGGTTTCACAGATGTTCTGTTTCACAAATTTGATTTATTGTTTGACTGAACATAGATATGCTACTAATTGGTAATAGGTATTGAGAGAGAATAAAGGAAAATGCTTGATTCCACATATTCTACTAGTGATAAGCACAGATGTAGATCTTAAGGAATGTGAGCAACATTGGAGTCTGTGGAACTAGTCACAAGATTGAAGTTCATAATGCTTGTGTTGTACATAACCTAGAGTTGATTATTGTTGGGTAGTGTTCATTTTAATTAATATGTGTTTATGATTAGGGTTCTAATTAATGCTGTAGGTTTGATTTGTGGTAAAATCTCAAGTGACTAATGTTGTCGTAGAATACTATGTACACTTGATGGAAGACACCTCTTTAACACAATTTTTTAATAGGTGTTCCTGGCTGGTGACCACGCAGATGCTAAGATGAAGGTATCTGACATTGTGCGCTCAATGGGATTCCACCCAGTGGACTGGGGTAGCCTGCAGGCATCACGTGACATTGAAGATGTCCCTCTTAAATTCATGCCCTCTTGGAAGAGACCTGTTGCTGTTGTATTTGGAATCTTTGTTTTCATATGGATTCTTGCCCTATTTTCGTAAGCTACAGTTTTACATGAACATTAGTTTGTAATATATTTAAGGTGAACTAATCTGCTCATTGATAATTCAGATATTCATTTCACATTAAACTTGTATTAAGTTCTCATCAGCAAAAATATTTTAACCAGGTTCCAAATCTGCCGCAACTTGGCTTCAGGCAATTGGCATGAGCGATGGAAGCACCTTGCGATGCAGAACTTCAATCGTGTCATTGCTATCACTGCTATCTGGACCCTCTCCTTCTGCTACCTACCAGGTATTTGCCTTCGGCTCATTAATGATATATATATATATATATATATATATATATATATATTTTTTTTTTTTTTTTTTTTTATACTTTGTCGCTGTCTCCCGCGTTTGCGAGGTAGCGCGAGGAAACAGACGAAAGAAATGGCCCAACCCCCATACACACGTACATACACACGTCCACACACGCAAATATACATACCTACACAGCTTTCCATGGTTTACCCCAGACGCTTCACATGCCTTGATTCAATCCACTGACAGCACGTCAACCCCTGTATACCACATCGCTCCAATTCACTCTATTCCTTGCCCTCCTTTCACCCTCCTGCATGTTCAGGCCCCGATCACACAAAATCTTTTTCACTCCATCTTTCCACCTCCAATTTGGTCTCCCTCTTCTCCTCGTTCCCTCCACCTCCGACACATATATCCTCTTGGTCAATCTTTCCTCACTCATTCTCTCCATGTGCCCAAACCATTTCAAAACACCCTCTTCTGCTCTCTCAACCACGCTCTTTTTATTTCCACACATCTCTCTTACCCTTACGTTACTTACTCGATCAAACCACCTCACACCACACATTGTCCTCAAACATCTCATTTCCAGCACATCCATCCTCCTGCGCACAACTCTATCCATAGCCCACGCCTCGCAACCATACAACATTGTTGGAACCACTATTCCTTCAAACATACCCATTTTTGCTTTCCGAGATAATGTTCTCGACTTCCACACATTTTTCAAGGCTCCCAAAATTTTCGCCCCCTCCCCCACCCTATGATCCACTTCCGCTTCCATGGTTCCATCCGCTGACAGATCCACTCCCAGATATCTAAAACACTTCACTTCCTCCAGTTTTTCTCCATTCAAACTCACCTCCCAATTGACTTGACCCTCAACCCTACTGTACCTAATAACCTTGCTCTTATTCACATTTACTCTTAACTTTCTTCTTCCACACACTTTACCAAACTCAGTCACCAGCTTCTGCAGTTTCTCACATGAATCAGCCACCAGCGCTGTATCATCAGCGAACAACTGACTCACTTCCCAAGCTCTCTCATCCCCAACAGACTTCATACTTGCCCCTCTTTCCAGGACTCTTGCATTTACCTCCCTAACAACCCCATCCATAAACAAATTAAACAACCATGGAGACATCACACACCCCTGCCGCAAACCTACATTCACTGAGAACCAATCACTTTCCTCTCTTCCTACACGTACACATGCCTTACATCCTCGATAAAAACTTTTCACTGCTTCTAACAACTTGCCTCCCACACCATATATTCTTAATACCTTCCACAGAGCATCTCTATCAACTCTATCATATGCCTTCTCCAGATCCATAAATGCTACATACAAATCCATTTGCTTTTCTAAGTATTTCTCACATACATTCTTCAAAGCAAACACCTGATCCACACATCCTCTACCACTTCTGAAACCGCACTGCTCTTCCCCAATCTGATGCTCTGTACATGCCTTCACCCTCTCAATCAATACCCTCCCATATAGTTTACCAGGAATACTCAACAAACTTATACCTCTGTAATTTGAGCACTCACTCTTATCCCCTTTGCCTTTGTACAATGGCACTATGCACGCATTCCGCCAATCCTCAGGCACCTCACCATGAGTCATACATACATTAAATAACCTTACCAACCAGTCAACAATACAGTCACCCCCTTTTTTAATAAATTCCACTGCAATACCATCCAAACCTGCTGCCTTGCCGGCTTTCATCTTCCGCAAAGCTTTTACTACCTCTTCTCTGTTTACCAAATCATTTTCCCTAACCCTCTCACTTTGCACACCACCTCGACCAAAACACTCTATATCTGCCACTCTGTCATCAGACACATTCAACAAACCTTCAAAATACTCATTCCATCTCCTTCTCACATCACCACTACTTGTTATCACCTCCCCATTTACGCCCTTCACTGAAGTTCCCATTTGCTCCCTTGTCTTACGCACCCTATTTACCTCCTTCCAGAACATCTTTTTATTCTCCCTAAAATTTACTGATAGTCTCTCACCCCAACTCTCATTTGCCCTTTTTTTCACCTCTTGCACCTTTCTCTTGACCTCCTGTCTCTTTCTTTTATACTTCTCCCACTCAATTGCATTTTTTCCCTGCAAAAATCGTCCAAATGCCTCTCTCTTCTCTTTCACTAATACTCTTACTTCTTCATCCCACCACTCACTACCCTTTCTAAACAGCCCACCTCCCACTCTTCTCATGCCACAAGCATCTTTTGCGCAATCCATCACTGATTCCCTAAATACATCCCATTCCTCCCCCACTCCCCTTACTTCCATTGTTCTCACCTTTTTCCATTCTGTACACAGTCTCTCCTGGTACTTCCCCACACAGGTCTCCTTCCCAAGCTCACTTACTCTCACCACCTTCTTCACCCCAACATTCACTCCTCTTTTCTGAAAACCCATACTAATCTTCACCTTAGCCTCCACAAGATAATGATCAGACATCCCTCCAGTTGCACCTCTCAGCACATTAACATCCAAAAGTCTCTCTTTCGCACGCCTGTCAATTAACACGTAATCCAATAACGCTCTCTGGCCATCTCTCCTGCTTACATAAGTATACTTATGTATATCTCGCTTTTTAAACCAGGTATTCCCAATCATCAGTCCTTTTTCAGCACATAAATCTACAAGCTCTTCACCATTTCCATTTACAACACTGAACACCCCATGCATACCAATTATTCCCTCAACTGCCACATTATATATATATATATTGTATCTGTATATAGCTTCATTTGTGGTATCCCAGAGGAATTTGAAAAATTTCAGTAAACTGTTAAAAAAAGTTTATTACTAAAATCTTTATCATCTTAGATTCAAAAAGTTTTGGAACAAATCCTGTAGATCCAAGAATATCACTGCTTTACAGGGTGCCCTCTAAGTCCCTTTATTCCCAGTGTTAAGTAAATTTTCAGGCAAGTTGTGGTAAATATAAAGTTGATGCACTTTGTAAGTTACCAGAACCCCATTATGGGATCATTTAGAGAAGAGAATGTGGGTGCATGAAGTGGTCAGACTGGTAAAACCCTGATTGTTTGACGTCTTTCAAACCTGACGGATTGCTCAGGTTTTTACTAATATGAGGACATCCATGTACCCAAATACTTATTAAACACTTTTATAATTTTGAGGGGCTCTGGTCACTCATATCTTTCAAAATTCTTAATGAAATCCCCTTGAGAAAGTTTTAACTTTGGGTACATACACTTATAGGACACCTGTATGATTTCAAATGAAAAGAAGAATAAAGGAAGTTTTAATGCACAGGTTTGATAGCAGCGTACATCCAGATGTGGCGAGGCACAAAGTACAGCAGGTTCCCCAAGTGGTTGGATGACTGGCTCAAGATGAGAAAGCAACTTGGGCTTTTGATGCTGGGCCTTGCAAGCATGCATGTCAGTTTTATTTATTACTGTATTTTTTTTCTGACTGTATAATTGACTTGCTTTTTTTTTGTATACTTTATTCATGAATACAGTTCTTATTCTTTAAATTCTTCGGTGCTGTGAATACAGAAGCTAAGATGCCCTCTTTTTTAAGAATACTTAGATTTTTTTGTTGCACTGATTATAGTTTATTTTTAGTTTATGTAAGGTTTGTTGGTATTTGTAGTTTTTCTTGTTTCTTTTAATTTTAGATTTTAATTTTTGGACTGATGGAACGAACTAAATGTAGTACAGCATAGTAAGTGTTGATGGGAAAGCTGTAAATCTTTTAGGACCCCCACAATTATAGAGCAGCCTGATTATACATGGAAACACGACCACTTTATATCATTTACAGATGGGTTTTTATTTCATAATGTGCAACGTAACCAAAGACTGAAAAAAAATACTTTTAGATGTATAAGCACCTTGTAATTTTAGTGGTTATACTTTTTTAGCTATGTACATCTGGTAAATTATATGGGAGGGTATTGATTGAGAGGGTGAAGGCATGTACAGAGCATCAGATTGGGGAAGAGCAGTGTGGTTTCAGAAGTGGTAGAGGATGTGTGGATCAGGTGTTTGCTTTGAAGAATGTATGTGAGAAATACTTAGAAAAGCAAATGGATTTGTATGTAGCATTTATGGATCTGGAGAAGGCATATGATAGAGTTGATAGAGATGCTCTGTGGAAGGTATTAAGAATATATGGTGTGGGAGGCAAGTTGTTAGAAGCAGTGAAAAGTTTTTATCGAGGATGTAAGGCGTGTGTACGTGTAGGAAGAGAGGAAAGTGATTGGTTCTCAGTGAATGTAGGTTTGCGGCAGGGGTGTGTGATGTCTCCATGGTTGTTTAATTTGTTTATGGATGGGGTTGTTAGGGAGGTAAATGCAAGAGTCTTGGAAAGAGGGGCAAGTATGAAGTCTGTTGGGGATGAGAGAGCTTGGGAAGTGAGTCAGTTGTTGTTCGCTGATGATACAGCGCTGGTGGCGGATTCATGTGAGAAACTGCAGAAGCTGGTGACTGAGTTTGGTAAAGTGTGTGGAAGAAGAAAGTTAAGAGTAAATGTGAATAAGAGCAAGGTTATTAGGTACAGTAGGGTTGAGGGTCAAGTCAATTGGAAGGTGAGTTTGAATGGAGAAAAACTGGAGGAAGTGAAGTGTTTTAGATATCTGGGAGTGGATCTGTCAGCGGATGGAACCATGGAAGCGGAAGTGGATCATAGGGTGGGGGAGGGAGCGAAAATTTTGGGAGCCTTGAAAAATGTGTGGAAGTCGAGAACATTATCCCGGAAAGCAAAAATGGGTATGTTTGAAGGAATAGTAGTTCCAACAATGTTGTATGGTTGCGAGGCGTGGGCTATGGATAGAGTTGTGCGCAGGAGGATGGATGTGCTGGAAATGAGATGTTTGAGGACAATGTGTGGTGTGAGGTGGTTTGATCGAGTAAGTAACGTAAGGGTAAGAGAGATGTGTGGAAATAAAAAGAGCGTGGTTGAGAGAGCAGAAGAGGGTGTTTTGAAATGGTTTGGGCACATGGAGAGAATGAGTGAGGAAAGATTGACCAAGAGGATATATGTGTCGGAGGTGAAGGGAACGAGGAGAAGAGGGAGACCAAATTGGAGGTGGAAAGATGGAGTGAAAAGGATTTTGTGTGATCGGGGCCTGAACATGCAGGAGGGTGAAAGGAGGGCAAGGAATAGAGTGAATTGGAGCGATGTGGTATACAGGGGTTGACGTGCT
Source organism: Panulirus ornatus (assembly GCF_036320965.1). Taxonomy (NCBI): domain Eukaryota; kingdom Metazoa; phylum Arthropoda; class Malacostraca; order Decapoda; family Palinuridae; genus Panulirus; species Panulirus ornatus. Next base: position 6,378,248 of record NC_092290.1, on the reverse strand, counting down.
GTCAGTGGATTGAATCAGGGCATGTGGAGCGTCCGGGGTGGGCCATGGAGGGCTGTGTGGGTATGTATATTTGCGTGTGTGGACGTGTGTATGTACATGTGTATGGGGGGGGGGTGGGCCATTTCTTTCGTCTGTTTCCTTGCGCTACCTCGCAAACGCGGGAGACAGCGACAAAGTATAAAAAAAAAAAAAAAAAAAATCTGAAAGTACTACATACTTATCTGCAGAATCAGCATTATGACTTCATCAGTGGAAGATAGGAAGGGGTTGGGAAGGCCACAAAGGAAATGGAAGGATTGAATAAAAGGCTATCTGGTATTGGGAGTTTAGCATTGAAGGGCAGTAGACATCCACCCATTGGAATGGATTGGATTGACGTAGTATACATTAGTGACATTCCATTAATGGGGTGAACCAGGGTACATGAAGCAGAGTAAACCATGGAATAGTCTGTAGGCTTGGATATGGATGATAGATATAGTTTTCAGGCATTATACATGTCAGCTTTAGAATAGATGAGTGCAAATGAGGTCATTGCTCATCCATTTCTCAATTTTTCTCAATCTAGGCATGCATCTCTGTGGCATATTTGACACCACAGATGACATCATGGGTATATGAGGCACCCACGAAAATACAAGCCGAGGTGATAGTAGGTGTTAATACTACCTCGACCAAGTCTATATCTATCTACAATTCTGAATTCAATTGGAGAGGAGAACTTTTCCTCACAATGGGTAAGTATGCAACCTTATTTAGATCTTATTACAATGTCCTCACCATACCTTTGCTTTGGTTCAATGTACATTTCTTAGATTTTATAATTATTTAGATGCTATCTCCAGATTTTAGAATTATTTAGATACTATCTCCCACCATGTATATCTGTGTGGACACTTAAAAAAAAAAAAGTTGTCAGTTTCATTCTGTTGGTATTAGACTTTATGTCATACTCTCAGTGTTGCTTAGTTTTCCTGTCGGGTCCTTTCACACTTTTAAATTCTGTCACCATTTCCGGTTTTTCTCCCTCATATGTATGACACAATTCAGTGTATTTTCATTTCTCACTATAGGGCTTTCCCAAATCTATACTTTCATTCTGTTTCTTTTCAATCACCATTACTTTACTTTTACTTGCATTTACCTTCAACTGTGGCTATGTTTATATGCATTTCGTATTGAACACTTACAGCCTCTTATTACAACTCTTCTTCTATCTCAGCAAACAGCATAGCATCATCCGAAATAGGCGTATCACTAGCCACCATACTCCTTTTCCCAAGTTTTTCTTTTATCACTTTATCCATATGTATTTTAAAAAGCCAAGGTGACATAACAGAACCCTTTGTCACACCCACATGTTTACCAAAACTTTTGCATGAGTGAATAACAGTTTATGAAGCAAAATTCTTCTCAGTACGACTCAGTACTCTCAAGACTGGTCACGTGTGCACTCATCTTCCTTGCATTTACTCCCATGTTCTGTCCATCTGCTTATATTTTAGTTGACTACCACAAAAATTCTGTTTACCTCATTGAAATACACTGTCTTCCCACACCCAAGCCATGTCAGAATCTTTATACTTTTATATCTGCTCTCTCCAAAGTGTAGTGTACTTCTTGATATAATTTCATTCTAGTTTCTTGATGTAATTTCACTCTAGTTGTATGTACACTAATGTCCAACCTTTTGTACTAAACCCCACCAGTTTACATTGTTCATCACAATATTCTAGTGAAGGGGTGCAAGTTACCACAAATGTGATTGTTCTGAAAGCCAATATCCCTTAACTAACCTCTTGTCAGGGATAATGCTATGATAAAGATACTATTTAATATATTCAGTTAAAAATTTTGTAAATTATTTGAATTCAGAATTAAAGCTTCATATTACTATGTTCACTATGTTCATGTTGCATAATGTAGTACATGTAGTATGATAAACAAAGCTTATGTCCATTAATTGGGTTTATCTTGCCGAGTTGCAACCTGTTCTATTTTCTATTTCGCATACTAGCAGCTGTATTTAATTGTTTTTCAGGGGCTATATCTACGTGCCTCCTGGTTGTGTTAGGTGTTTCGTCTTTGCCCTCTGTCACAGCTACTTTGTCCTGGCGAGAATTTACCTTCATTCAAAGCAAACTTGGTTGGGTAGCATTAATTGCTGCTGCTTCTCATGATATCTTTCTTGCCTGGCATTACATGTTCCTCTACTGGGGATGCTTCAGAACTCTCCCAATTGGCCCACAGGTAAGTAACAAGCAGAAAGTAATTACAAAAGAGATCAACAAAATTAAATGAAAATTATATTGGAAATAAAACATTTACATTGAACAAATATTGTGCTTTTTGTTGTTTCTACATTTTATATTTGATATTTTATTTCAGTATGCACTGTATCCTCCATTCATAGCAGTAATAATGAAGATACCACTGTTGCTGCCTCCTGTTGACAATTACCTGCAGAAAATCCGAAGGGGATATGAACGCAATAGCCAGTATGAAATAAGAGGATCAGAAGGTGTTTAACACTAATTATCATTCGTATTTATCATATGCTTAATGCACGTATAATAAGAGACTTCTATTTTAAGATGTTTCAGTGAGCCGGAAATGATTGTAAAACCTGTTTTTGTACTGTGATGTATGTTATGGCTTAATGATCAAACTTTTGAATTTGGAAAAAGATTAGCCTCATGGTAAAACCTGGGGCCTCTTGGCTTACCCAAATCACAGAAAAAACAAACAAAAAGGATTTTAATTGTTAACATCTACCATTGTTGTAAGTCTTCTTCCTGAGTACTTAATGTTTAATCTATGTATCAGTATATCTGATGCCTGTTCTCTCCTGGAACCACCTCAAGGGGTTGCCATGGCAATGTAGTCTCCATAACAAGGGAACTCCAGTGCTGCTCCTTATCCTTTATTGCTCACCCTTAACTGGCCACTAGCAGAGGGCAACTAGAGCACACGTTTGCTGAGGCTCCTACCTGATATTCTGACTGACTTCTACCTTATGCTTTTGCCTAATGTTTTTACCTAATGCTCCTGCTGAAATATTCCTAGCTACTACTACTGTCTACTGCTCCTACCATTTTGCCAAGAGGCAGGGCTAGCGCATGTTGCTCACTATAGGAAAATGTAGAGTTACGAAGAATAAGCTGTGTAAGTTAAGTGATGTGTATGATAATGAGAGATTGTATGTTTGTGAACAGAATGCCAATAGTCGATGTGTGGGTGAGGTAGAAAGAAAATATGGCAACATGGGTCAAGAGGAGTGCAACTTGTCACCCACAGAAGTGCTGGCTCACTATGCAGCTTCGCTATCCCTCCCATTACCTAGGCAGGTAGTGCTGGTAATAATACCTCCCTGGGTATTGGTAGCCTACCAACTTCTACGTACCATGGATTGAGCCACAGAGGTCAATAATCCAGGCTGCATAAATGCGCTATTTGAGAGGGGCATGAGGTAAGACTAGATGGAATGAAGGGGTGAATGATGAGAGATGTGGTATGGCAAAAGGGACCAAATTGTAGTGTGGATGAAACATACTTAAAGGTGGTTTGGGCTTGTGGAAAGGATGCAAAACTGTGAGTTTAGAAGGAGAGTTTATGATAGTACAATTAAAGGAGTTGGTGTGAGAGGATGACCACCTGTGATGTGGGGAAATAGTGTGGAAGAATACTAGAGGGAGAGAAATGGTGGAAGAATGCATAGAATAGTGTATGCGAGGGAGGCATGTAAGGACAGGGTTAAGTGGAGACTCCCTTGCCCTGCCAACACCCATTAACACACACACACCCACAAAATGGGAGCCCCTGGAGAGAACGGGCACCAGAGATACAGGTAGATAGATATATCTTATGCAATGGCTCCTGACCTGGTTCCCCTGCTTGTCATTAGGAATGGAGTCGATATACCCAATTAGCCTTGATGTTTAAGGGTACATGTTGTATAGTATTAGCCAGTTTGCACTTGATTTTTACATTATGCCGCAGCACATCAAAATTTGATTGCTGTGAATTATAATGTATGGTAAATTATTATTCTGATGCAGTTTTTTTTAGGTAGAACTTAGAATTATTAGTTTTCCAGACCTGTAAATTTTAAAAATTTTTACTTTTGAAATATCTGTATAATTGAAGTCAAAAATTAGTAAATTTTGCAAAATGGTGATTTTTATCAATGAAAATTTTTGTCATTTAAACAATGTGGTTGTGAAGTTCGTCTTTAATGACTTTGCCTTGAGTTGGCATACAAATGGGCATTTTACAATTGCTATTTGTAATCTTAAATAGTTAAACCAACCACTACAATTTTATGTATAGTTTGATTTTTTCACTGGAATTTTCATGTGTAATTCCAGCAGGTTAGATTTCAACGAAGAAAAGCAACACTTGTTTAAATGTCTGTTGAAATATTAAAATTTTAATTGATAAAAAAAAATACATGTACTTGTTACAAATTGATGAGCAAAAGTATGAACAATTGATTCTAGAACTACATTAAAACTGTATGTTAATATAATTTCTGAGGGGTTGATGTTTATGTACATAATTACAATTTATGCCTCGAGATTGTTGGAATACCTAGACTGGGTGGGGGGATTGCTTTTGGGGGCGTTTGTATTTATTGGACATGACACATGACTTGCAGGTGGCAGTAAGTAGGCAGCCAATGACCAAGGAGGTTTATTACTGGTATTATCCATCTAGTAGGTCGTAGTTGATAGGCAGCCTTTGATTTAGGAGGTATACTTCCCACGTATTCCCTGCATGTTGTGCATGTTGAAGGCGACTAAATGGGGGGGGGGGGGGTGAAAATTCTCCCCCTCCCCCACAGAGAAGGGGGCCAGGTGAGGATATTCCCTCAGAGGCGTAGTCCTCTGTTCTTACCGCTACCTTGCTAACGCGAGAAATGGCGAATAGTTTGAAAGAATTCATACCACCTGCTTGTGTATGGTGAGGGCACACTTACACAACTCACTCTTCCTAACTAGATTTTTGTAGAGAGTGATATTCACTAGCTGGCTTTTGGCAAAATGACAGCAGCAACAGATAGTATTTGGCATTAGGTAGTACAGGTCTAGACCAGCATGTTTTGAAATGTATTCAGGATTATTTTTTTTGCTAAAAATGAAAGCCAGAATAGTGAGAAAATTTTGTAAGGTGCCAGGAGTAATTTCAGCATCATGTGTAGAAAAAAAAGTAGCTCATATGGAAGCTTGTGTGAGATATTTAAATTGATAAAAAATTCCAATTATCAATGTCAACAGCAATGCCTGGAGGAATATTTCCAGATGTGCATTGTTCACTATGGAAGGTACTGGTAATTATTCTTCATTAAAATATGTTTTCAAGGCACAGCAATGTAAATTGAGATATATGCTTAAAAAGCTCCATCTAGAAAATATTCCTTCATTAGTTTGTTGACTATATAAATCAAAAAGTAAAAAAAGGTTAGAAATTGTCAAGCTTGTTAATTTATTCTACATAATGAACTCTAGTTAACATTAAGGTACAACAAGATACAATATCACTCTAGTATAAATGACAGTTATAGTTACAGTGAGGCTTTACATCTGGAATAATGTGAAAAGTCAAAGCCTAGGTAGGGTTATCAATATGAAGATTAGATGTGCTTAAAAACAAAACTCTTATGTATTGCAGTTCACAACAGAGCTTTAAATTTCAAATGCCTAAGCCTCAACAAAGACTGTAACATATTGCATATTCTGATGGCAGAGAATTGGATACAGCATTACTATATACTTGAAGGAATCTGTAGTGTAAATCATGCACAATGTTTCATATAGAAGCCATCAATCAGCAGTACAATATTACTTCAGATACAATACAATTGAGAATCTTGTTTCCTGTCAGAAAACTGCTGCATGTTTCCCTAAAAAAATTTTCCTAAATCATGAAAAAGGTCGAGATAAATATGTCTATACCTAAAAATGACCAAACAACAAATTCTTAAACAAATAACATCACTTTCTGCTTCATTAAAAAAAAAAAAAAAAAAAAAAAAAAAAGATGAATTTAAGTCCAAGTAAAAGACATACATAAATGAAAAAACTACATCCTGTGCTTCTTTTTTCATTACTTCACAGAAATATAAAGTCTATAAATGAATAGGGAACAAAAATTTTTAAAAACTATCCCTCTCCAGTATAATTCCAAAAACAAATATGAAAAGAAATTTGGTGATGTTAACAGGCTGAACTGAAAGCACCTAAACTTAATGCTTAAAATTACTAGAAAAGATTTTGGGTAAAATAAATCAAAGTGATACCAATATAAACTCAGCCTTACATAAATGAATCGAAATGAAATAATTTTGGGGATGGTTTAAACAATACTAGTAACTCCATAAACCCTGCATATACAATATCCATAATTTGTAAAAGGTTACAGTGAAATATATATATGTATATAAATAAAATATTAATACTAAATGTGTGCTGTTCCCTAATTTTTGCTTGCTCTGATAGCCTGTCTCTGCTGTTTGTTGGCCACAGCCTGAAAATAGATAGAAAACGTAATTAATATATGTACATTCCTAAGAAATATAACACAAATATCTAGAAAAAAAAATATACTTAAATCAAAGGGTATAGTTAAGGAAACTTTATGAAGAACATTTCTGTGAAAATTAATCATGGCTGCATTAAGAATTCAATATGTAAGGTCCACACACGTTCCTCAACACCCTTTGAGTTAATTGGATAAAATGCTTACAATCATGAAAGCACACATCACTTTCATATCCTACCTGGAAACCGGATTTGATGGGAGCGACAGAACATCGAGAATTACACTGTTCACACTGGAGAAAATAGAGACGTGCATCTTTCTGTAGGATCGTGTCCGGGGATCGGCAGGTATGGCACGTAACATATTCCTTGATGTATCTTTGAATATACAAGAGAACACTATTTCAGAACATGGCCAAGCAAATTGTGGTTACTCCATAATTACATTTTACATGTTGAAATATTCTTCAAAATACATTAAACTGACTACAGCCCGTTACAAACCTTGACCAGTTTTCTAGTTCTGGTGGGAATTCCTGTGATCTGGCAAAAACTAGTTACATTAATAAACAAACTTAATCTGGGTATCTATAGCCTTTCTTTTCCCTATATTTTTCTTAAAAGTCCATCAAGCATTACAGGGATCACAAACTCAAATAATATCTATCATTTTCCTCTTAAATGTAACATACCACACCTAGCTGGCCTAAACAGAAACTCTACCCGACAGTAATATTTTAGCAACCATCTGTGAATGCTAATAATATAACCCTGTCATTATTGTAATTACTCACCCTTTCCTACAATGTTACCTTCAACCCCTTATAAATTTAGCAAGCTGTCATCATTTGAGATGTGTCTTCCCATATACTTGCTATGAAACAAAATAGCCTCGAATAACAGACCATGATCATGCCCATGTATTGGAAACCTGCACCCATAACAAGGTTCTGAGGGTTTCCATATTATCTTTCCCTTCCATTTTCTCATGGGAAGTCTCACTAATCAAGTCAAAAGAATGGTTCTTAAATTCACTCTAATGTGCTTCTACCTAAGTTTGCAAGAGTATCATACCACACGACCTAACTCATTCTAACTGCATCTAAGTGATAAAATAAAACTAAGTACGCAACTCCACAGGAACGCTTTGAGCAACTAAAAATGAGTTTTGGACAAGCGAGATCATGTACCGAGATAACGACAGGCAACAGATATGAAATAATTATACTTCCCCATACAGACTAAACTGGTGTTTATCCTCTACACACAATGAACTACACATAATTCATGTTACCTCCTTAAAACATTTTCAATCTGTTTTTGTTGGAATCGTCCTTTGATGATAAGCTGATTGCTACCTGTAATAGAAACAAAGGATTAATACATTAATAATCAAAGTAATGCAATTAATAAATACATGAACTCCTCTATGGATCAAACAAATGAAAATATTACAAACACTCTATAGTGAATAACTTAATTCCTCATATTATCTTGCTGTCTTCTGCAACTCTTTCTTGTAAATCCTTTAGACCAATCAGTTACCCTTCAACCAACAATTCACTCATTATGAATGTAAAGGAAAAATTTGAATTTTCCTTATCTTCTCTGTAATATTCTTTTCAAGTTTCATTACTCCTCTTGTCTCTTGCTATACAAAACCTATTCCTTGCTTTCTTATACTTTTCAAATGCTATCTGGTTACTGTGCAACCTACTGGGTATGTCTCCGCCACATGTTCTTTGCCTTTTTAACATGTCCCCCCACCCAACTGAAAGGCATTCATAAAAAGGAATTCCTCAATTTGCATGACAGGAGCCCTGGCTCCTATAAAATATAGTGATTTTACAACAAATAACAATAATATCAACTAAAAACAATATTATTTAAACACAGAAGCTAATTAATCTCACCATCAATACTGCCAGATGTACCCAATTCAGCTAGAAGGAACTGCAGTACATGTTTGGGCATTCTATGGAGGAGTCGGCATATGTCGGCAAAGTTGGCAAAAGCAGTTTTCTTTGACCCAATCCTAACAACCTAGAAATAACCCAACAATTAGAAAAAATGAGTAATCAGTACTAATGCCATTTATCAAATGATCTTTCAAAGGAAACTATATACATCGCTGCAACGAGGCACAAGAAAACAGCTATAAAATGAAAAGTAACCCTAGAAAAATGTTTGAAAACAACACACACCTGAGGTGGCTTCATAACAAACTTTTTCTTTTCTCCTGTGGCCATCTCTGGGTTCTTCTCACGGAGCTGGTTGAATGCACGTTCCAGTAATTCATCATATGTGTAGTCACGCTCACTTCCTATCCATCCATCTCCAGACTCTGAGAGAGAGAATTAACTCATATATGACAACAATACGGAAAATGAAAAAGTATCTTCAAACATTACGTACTACTAAGGGACTAGTAATAAACAATCAGTCCAGATTAAAAATGCACTCTTTTGACGTACACACGGAGATTTTTTTTTTTTTTTTTTGTGGGTCCAATCAAGTGCTCCAAGGCTTACCAGATGATGTAAAAGCCATTGCATGGAGTCAATCTTAAGCAAAAGGGATCAATATAAAACATGTTACATGCACCTGTTACTAAATACTTAATACTTACCCCTTATTTCTTCACACATAACAGACTCCTCTGGGAGCATGTGTAAAACATTTATCTCTTATTAATAAGCAGCATGAAATATATCAAATCTCATCAAATTCCAACAACAGGAAAAAAATGAAGGAATGCAATAAACTTTTCTCTTGCTGGGTAAGGTATAATATATGAATTAAAGCTCCACACAAGGCACTTCATGAATCTTAAGTTCAAATCCTTAATCAAACAGTGTTAAAAATGACAAAATCTATATAATTTTATATCTAACTTTAAAAGTCTACACTAACATTTTACTTTGCATACTTATTCCTATTGCCAGCATGCTCATCACAGAGGCATTTTCTTATTTAAAAATATGAAAAAAATCCACCAACTAAAAAAAAGTGGAGGGAGGGGAGAGGAATTCTTCTGAAATCTAGGCTGAAAATATCTTTTCAGTTTCATCTTGCAGAAGGAGGCCCATGGATGGGCTTCATTCTGATGACTACCTAAACCCATTATAATTTCATGATTAATGTCACAAAATTCTTGCAATGTCATGTGGTATGTTCTACATAACTTCTATACGTACTAAAATCATCAAAGCTATTTACTGGCATTACTTTTCATCCTGACATTGTACAAAACCTTAAGTAGATACTTGAAATATTAAAAATCCTTTACCAATGTACATTACTAATGCACTGTCTAAACTGCACAGAAGCTTTTTCCTACTCCTCAAATAGAAAATACAATACCCTATTTCCAACAGCTCATATATAAGATATAATAAAGATCCAGAAACATCAGGAAAGGATGATGGGAACTCCCTCTTAGAGGTTAAAAAAGAAATCATAATACGACCATGGTAAAGTGGGAAGCCCAAGCTGTACTTGAAACTCAATAACTGATCTGGTGGAAAATTCATATTCTGTAACCTTACACAAGGAAATTCTTTTGACAGTCGAAAAATAATTCCTGTAATACAAAACGTCAACCACCCATCAACCTTAGACTAAATGGATGATAATGGTATGCATGGCCTCAGAAATGGATGATGTGCCATTACTTTTCTAAAACATGTCTTGAGTGGAAGTAGTATGTACTTTATGAAGTGGTAATTTAGACGTGTGTCACACAAAGCTTAAAAGTTACAAAATGTTTTATTAGCAAGGTAAAGGTAAATGTAGACTTGATGGAATGTTGTGGTTAGTATGCATGAGAAGGAGTTGTACTCTAATAAAAGATGACATATGAAAAGGTAACAGACTGCGAATAATAAAAACTAGGCCATTAGTTAATACAGCTTACGATAGATAATTGAACAAAGATCTACAGGCTGTTTTAACATCATGCACTGACACAGAAGAGGTCAAAGATGCATTGTGAAGGGACAAAAAGAGAAGTTAAATCTAGGGTAGAAGCTTAGTGTGTGTGAATGAGGGAGTGAAATAGAGTCTAAAGCACAATAACACCCATGAAAGGATACATGAATATATATATGCCAACTGCTCACTTAAGCTATTTCTGTGCGGAGGAAGTGATTTAAAAACACAACAATAAACAATGGGGTATCATCACTCTGGAACACGTGTCAAAGTGTGATAAAACTAATATGAAATTCAACATAGTATGCTTATAATAACATAACTAGGAAACTGGCCTATATGAAAGCGCTTTGTAATTATGTGAAGGAGGTGAAGCAACAAACTACAATAAAATCTCATAATCAAGGACTGAGGGTTCACTCCTTCTGAAATAATTGCATTAAGGTTAAGTTCTCCACATAATCAGTACAAGAATAAATACATTATCATTAAAAAGCTTGTGATTTTCTATTCTACACTACTTATGCATTTCCAAGGAAGGTGCAATAAATATTAAAAATAATATATCAGTAGTGTAGAGTGAAATATCATGAAAACAAATGTACTGGTATGTACATGGTGATGGAGCCCATGTGCACTACACAAATGTAAATCTCAAAAGCTTTCTTACAATAAAGCTATATATATATATATATATATATATATATATATATATATATATATATATATATATATATATATATATATATATATACACACACTACTGTAAAAATATATGAACACTGTACATGCGCTTTTCACTATACTCTAATCATTTTCCAAATTGACATGCTACAGTACATATGCTCTAATCTTCTCGTCCCTGATTATTCATTTAAAAACGATCCAAAGATACCAGACAAAGCTATAAGGTTGAACAGCTTCCCAAAAGTTTCAACATTCCTGAGTAGGAGAAATTTCTACATGAGGTTCAAAATCTTCCAATTTTCAAAAGTTTCCATGTAGTACCACATATTGCAGGGCATAAGGTTTTGTCAGAAGATCTCAGAACATAATCAGATTACAAAAATAGTAAAAACCATAAATGAAGTCAAGAGCAAAGCTGTGCCTGCACTCACTGTGTAAAAATAACTAACATGCCTCTGAGCATCTCCCAGGGGCAACATGCATCCACCATGCAGCCTGGGGCATGGTTCCTATAAGCAGTCTGGCTTGCATTCAAATTTGGACCAACTTGGACTACTGTATGATAACTCGGACTCTAGTCCAAGTTAGCACACAACAGTAAGAGGCAAATAAGACACCCTAATTACTTGATTTCCTGCGTTCTCGAAATTCAAGTGAAGTTCAAATGACCGACGTAGTCCAAGTATTAACACACAAGAAAAATGGCAACAGTACATGAGTTTTGTGTACACAGAATCACAAAAGAAATAAACAGAAAAACTGCAGGTGCTCTTATTCATGGTAACACTAGAATGTGAATAATTTAAAGTGAATCAGGCTTTCAGCCAGCCACCTACATGTCCACCCATGAGGATGGGCATTTGCTGTTTTGACGGGCAAATATTTTCCTAGCCCTTCAAAAGCATTGGTGCATATGAAGTATTCTTCTATTGCATATTCTCACAAACTATATAAAAAAAATGCTCTTGGCTGTAGTAAATCTTTTAAAAAGTTCTCTCTCAAATTGGAGTGACACACCTCCTAATACCAACAACAACACTTGTTACTTTATCATTTCAATTCATTCATCTTTGTAGGAAATATGAATCATCATTTATCAAATAAAAGTTGTACAGGTACAATAAAAACTAATGATCATATAAGTATTTTGGATAGAGAATATCATCTTAGATCCGTTGATCACCACAACTCTATATCCCTTCTAAAGGCATGAATATCAAGGTAGCATTGGTTAAGTAGCTCATGCAAGTTTGTGATTTGGCTACAAAATTCATGGCAAACTGGTTTTAATTTTAAAAAATCAAATGAAAATATAAGATCTATAATACACAGCAACTGGACCACTAAGTGCAAGAGTATTCTATAGGTACTAGTAAAGAGATAATATCATGGATTTAGGTGATGAGTTAAATATCTTTCTGAATTTGGAATTACGATTTATATTTTGGGGAACTAAAAGGGGTTTTGCAAAATCAAATCTGAGTGTATGATCCTTAGTAAACCCAGTAGTATGTACCCAGTGCAGGTTAGCCTGCATATGAAATGGATGAAGAGGGTGTAGACTGGAATCTTATGCATTTCTTAGCATCTTTGAAGTCTTTTGTGCGACACCCCAAATGCAACAGGGGATCCACAAACTAACCTTTGGCAATTTTCAATTCATTACAGGTTAAGGGTATGCTAATTTCTATTGGTAGTTCTACTGATTCATACCCTGATGTGAGCAAAACCAATGAAAATGATCTTTCCCATCCCATGCTAAACTACCCTTATCTACTTACACACAACTCATGATTGAAACATTATAACCTCATGCTCCTTCACTATGTCTGCCTAAGTTATTTCCCTGTGTTCTCTTTACCAAAATATATACTCTTGGCTTTGTCAGTTAAATAACAGCTTTGACATCCTCTTCAAGGCTGAGCTGTCAGCTCTTAAGATTTCAAACAGATCTGGATAAAACAAAGGATAAATACTTCTCACATCAAAATAAGATTTACCAATAAGATCAAATATGTCACGCAAAAACTACTGTGTCTGTTTACACTCTCTCATTCTGTCTCAAGCACTTATGAATTTCAAAACCCTATCCACACAGATATACTGCAAATATGGCAAATTTCCTTTCATGTACACTGACTGTGAAAAAGTTATGTGGAGTGCTCAAGTCATTGGACAGGCGAATGCATGAAAGTCTTTCAGAATGGTATATCATGTGTGGCAGATGACTGTCTGGTGAAAAATGACTGGGGATCAAATGCAATGGAAGTACATTCTGCATGAAAGCAGTAAGAATGGAAAACTTGGTCTCGACTGAAGAATTGCTATATAAGGTGGAAAAGACAGAAGAGTTTTCTTTTATATAAGTGTGGAAGTTCGTTTCACTGTGATGCACTAGACATGAGTTGATTTTGATCTTAGAGAGAGAGAGAAAGAGGGGATGAAACTGCAGTGACATTGTACACCTGATCTGCCCTACTGAAGTGCGAACTGAGTGATGATGGTCACGACAGGCAGTCATCCTCTACACCAACTACAATTTTTTCTAATACTTAATTGCTTTCCTCTTTCTAGCAAGGTAACTGCAAGAACAAATGAACAATGGCCTCATTTATACACATCCAATCTGTAGATGTCATGCACAAAGTAAAAAACACCTACAGACTACTCCGATATATTTTCAAAATTTTGCATGCTCTGGTTCTGAGCACTGACAGCAATTCAACCCCAATATATCATAATGATCCAATTCCTTCTATTCAATCAACGCTTCTCATACTCCTGAGTATTTAGGCTCTAATGCTCCAAAGCAACCTTCCTCTTCTTATGCCTAAACCATTTCAGAACATCCTGGTCAGCCCTCTCAATCAAACCCCTTATCTCATTACATCAAGCAGCCTTCAACAAACTTCCTTCTTAACAACAACAACAACAAAAAAATACCTGTATGTATAAACTAAATACGACAATACCAATGAGCAGACAACTACATCTGGAAATGTACATGAAAACTTAACATTCTGGTTTTGAATCATTATAAAATCATAAGGAAGAAGGGGGTAATCAAGAATCAGTAAAGAGAAGGAAGAGGTTAAGAAGATTTTGAGCAAGACAAACAAATAAGATAACACACTTGGTTTCATTTATCAAATGTCAAAGAACAGCCATTAAAGCAGGTGAGGAAAGAATCTCAGGACTAGATTTTGATCCATTAAGTTTTTCTCGTGTACTGTATCACAAACAGCAACCACATCAATTCCTGACACCTCACCCACTGATTAGAATAATGTTCTAAACCAAAAGTAATCATGAGCATTCAGAAAACAGCTAAGAAATTCATGTTTCAGTTATTTTCTTCTATATCATCATATCATGCTTCAGATCCAAACCAACCATGAGAAATATACTGAAAAAATATATGAAAAATACAATTTGCTGTATCTTTCCACAAGGGGCTGAGGTAGGAATCCCCTATCTGTGGATAATGTATACGTAGATGCACAATTGAAGCCCTATTTCGTGCTCATATACCCTCATGGTGATAAAGAAAGAATGGTAAAAACATTATTAGTTACTGTCTGACACAAGATGGCCCATCGAAGTCTCTTTACCTATGTATTTAGAGCAAATATATTCTATTAGTTACAATCAAATAGCTAGTTATCTATCAAAGACACTGGTTACTTATGGATAAGCACCCCAACTGTTGCCACAAGTGGAAGAGGTTTGAATCTTCTCTATGAAGGGTAATTCTCTATGGAAGTGCAAGAATTCTACTTAAAATCATCCTAGGACCAGTTTCCATGAAACAGTCCTGGTGATACCCAAGACCTATTTTGGTGTAAAGCACTAATGCATTAAAAAAAAAATTAGCATTTCAACAAATAACTATTGATTTTATAAAGATCTTAAAAGGCCTCCACTTTCCTGAGCTTTCTAGCATATTTCACTAGGACTATCTGAGGGACAAGTCCTACCACAAATGCAGTGTTACTAGTGATGTAATGAAGATCAACATATGCAGATACAGGATGAATTTCAGGGAAGTCTATTGTCTGAATGGAAAAAAAAAATTATATTTCAATGTGGCCTACATATACTTGTGGAATTACTTAGACATTCCACTAAATAATATGAGGTGCTGGTGAACACCTGCGCAGCTGCGTATCACCTAAGCAAAACAGTCATGTGAACAAAAGAAACTGCACTTTCAAGAGCCACACCTTAATCAAAATACAACTAGAAAATGAGGTTCATATGTATGCTCTTTCTTTTCCGAGTACACATACTGAGCTATATAAATTAGCAACCTTCTTTGTGACAAGAATTATTCAAAACTTTGCCTAAGATGGCAATGAGAATACTCATACTCAAGCTGAAAAAAATTGGCAAAGGCAGAATGAGTTAATGAAGTCCAGTCAAACCTAATGTAAGTTAATTCCTTAATTTTAAAACTCGTACAGTCTAAAAAAAATAAAAAAAGAATTCATTCATACACATTAACACATTATTACTAATGCAATCTACTTGCATAATATCACCACCCCACAACTTTATCTTCTGCTTCTTCCCCATTCCACTTACTGTTAAAAACGTTTCTAAAATACAACTCATCCTCATAAATTAATATTTCATATCTTTAAACTTTCTTTCTAATCATCTATGCTACCATTCACCACATTTTCCCATCTCTTACAAGACTAAAAATCCACATTCATATACTGCAAAGTTTAAAAATTAGCACTGCCTAAATGATCATCATCTGGCATGTTTACACATGGACACAAAATGATGAAATATTCCAGAAAATAATTTTGGAAAAATATCACATATATTAAGATTTTCTCTTAGTTTTCAGAGTCATTTGCATTATAAGATGCAGAGCAAATTGCTTATTTTGTGCCATTTTCTATCAGCCCTGAGATTAATACAATTTACCCTAACTGTATCAAAATTGTGAGTATGAATTTCTTTATACCTTATATTTGAAGTTAAGATAACAAAGCATTTCAAAATATCAGTTCACAGCCATTATAAATGGGCTTCCATGAGATGGATGACCAAAAGCTTGTACTGGATCCAATAGGATATCCAGGTTAAGATTTCTATGGAGCTGCTAGTGGTTACCATCAAGGTACTTAGGTGCTGGCAATGCTTTTAACCCAGGAAAAAAATTGTGGATCTTCTGATAGGATCCACAGACACTAAACAAAATTTTTGGGAAAAAAAATAAGCAGCCCCATGGGCCTCCACCTTCCTGCAACTTGCATGCAAAACTGTATGCTGACAAGGTGATGCCCTATTCTTCTGGAATGTATAAGGAGTGACTGATTTAAAATCAGGAATGTGGAAAGACCACCAAAATGGACCATGCTGCTGATGAAAAAGGACTGGAATCAGCAAAAGAATATCATAAATTTGATACAAAGAAAATGCCACTAAACCAGAAGAATGCACCCCTGCCAATGTAGAGGCTGCTGGACATGCTTGTGGGTTTCAATTAGTTCCTCACCCTCCATATTTACCAGTCCTGGCTCCCGACTTCCATCGGTTTCCAAATCTGAAAGAACATCTTTATGGAACAAGATTTAGGGTTGCATGTGCACTATGACAATTCACAAGCAGCTAGATGTCCAAGCTTCAGACATGTAAGGGCCCCTAAGCACTGCAGGACCATGTGAAATCAGCTTACTGGGTAACTATGATAAAGTAAAATAAGAAAAACACTTGCTCTTTTTTTAATAGGTTAAATAGAAAGAATCCCTTATGAATAGCATCTCGTTTACATGAAACCGCACGTTAAAGTTACTCTCATATATCAATTAATAACTATCTTAATTTAACTACAAAGTATTTAACTTCAAGAAATTAATATTTCAGTTCAATCTACGATGACTATCTATAAGAATCATGCAAAGAATTAAAAGAGTTCAAGCATTAAGAAGAAAAAGGAGTTTACTCATTAATCATTTTCACATAAACCATGACTGACCTGGATATGTGCTCTACTAAGGGCTGCTTGCTGTAATGTGTATTAAGTCTGGTCAAGGTGTTTTGCTTTTGTTTTAATCTTTGTAACGGGAAAAATCTTCCTCCCTCCAATTCAATTCACCACCTTAAATTCATCAAAGGAATACACGAATAGCTGGACATTTCTTCTCAAGGTGAAGACTTTCTATTACATAATGTAAAAATCACACGTCCATAAGTTAAAAGTGAAGCTGACACGACAACACAAAAGGGAACATTATCTCCAGCAGAAAAATAATGAATGATTCGTCATCACTATTCTTTACCCTGTAACTCTAGCTGGCTTTGTTTGTCATATTCATCAAAATATAGCAACAAGCTACACCTACATCCAATGACTGTTCCCACAGTGTTAGTTTTAGAATTTTTCAATCCGGGAACAAAGCCTCAGGTGATCATACAAATCTTTAGGTTTATATATGTATACCCGCTATGCTCTCCCATTTCACTTCATAGGAAGACAATCAATCCAAAATGAATGTTGCATTACTGGTGCCAAGGTTGTGTACCCATGTTAGTCTTCATACATATCTTCTGTTAGTGTAATTTTCTTTTACATATCTAATCTTACAATATGAATGGAAGCACATCTTATAATCTACATGATGCTGGCAGGCCATTCATGAGACATGGAATTAGGAAGATCATGTTCTATCTTCTAAACTCACACCTAAGTTGAGTAAGCTTTAGTCTGCAGCATACACTTAAACCACAGCTAAAGCAGGGAATAGCGATGCTGTTTTCCTGTGGGGCAGGGTAGTGACAGAATGTATGTATGTAATGTTTGCGTATGTGTATGTATACTATGTATATGATGATATGTATATGTGCGTATGTAAGCGTTTATATATATATATATATATTTTTTTTTTTCAAACTATTCGCCATTTCCCGCATTAGCGAGGTAGCGTTAAGAACAGAGGACTGGGCCTTTTGCGTAATATCCTCACCTGGCCCCCTCTGTTCCTTCTTTTGGAAAATTAAAAAAAAACGAGAGGGGAGGATTTCCAGCCCCCCGCTCCCTCCCCTTTTAGTCGCCTTCTACGACACGCAGGGAATACGTGGGAAGTATTCTTAATCCCCTATCCCTGGGGATAGGGGATATATATATATATATATATATATATATATATATATATATATATATATATATATATATATATATATATATTACCTCGCAAACGCGGGAGACAAAAAAAAAAAAAAAAAAAAAAAAAAATATATATATATATTATACCTGGGGATAGGGGATTAAGAATACTTCCCACGTATTCCCTGCGTGTTGTAGAAGGTGACTAAAAGGGGAAGGAGCGGGTGGCTGGAAATCCTCCCCTCTCGTTTTTTTTTTTTTTTAATTTTCCAAAAGAAGGAACAGAGGGGGCCAGGTGAGGATATTCCAAAAAAGGCCCAGTCCTCTGTTCTTAACGCTACCTCGCTAATGCGGGAAATGGCGAATAGTTTAAAAGAAAAAAGAAAATATATATATATATATATATATATATATATATATAATTATTTTTATTATTATTATACTTTGTCGCTGTCTCCCGCGTTTGCGAGGTAGCGCAAGGAAACAGACGAAAGAAATGGCCCCCCCCCCCATACACATGTATATACATACGTCCACACACACAAATATACATACCTACACAGCTTTCCATGGTTTACCCCAGACGCTTCACATGCCTTGATTCAATCCACTGACAGCACGTCAACCCCGGTATACCACATCGCTCCAATTCACTCTATTCCTTGCCCTCCTTTCACCCTCCTGCATGTTCAGGCCCTGATCACACAAAATCTTTTTCGCTCCATCTTTCCACCTCCAATTTGGTCTCCCTCTTCTCCTCGTTCCCTCCACCTCCGACACATATATCCTCTTGGTCAATCTTTCCTCACTCATTCTCTCCATGTGCCCAAACCACTTCAAAACACCCTCTTCTGCTCTCTCAACCACGCTCTTTTTATTTCCACACATCTCTCTTACCCTTACGTTACTCACTCGATCAAACCACCTCACACCACACATTGTCCTCAAACATCTCATTTCCAGCACATCCATCCTCCTGCGCACAACTCTATCCATAGCCCACGCCTCGCAACCATACAACATTGTTGGAACCACTATTCCTTCAAACATACCCATTTTTGCTTTCTGGGATAATGTTCTCGACTTCCACACATTCTTCAAGGCCCCCAGAATTTTCGCCCCCTCCCCCACCCTATGATCCACTTCCGCTTCCATGGTTCCATCCGCTGCCAGATCCACTCCCAGATATCTAAAACACTTCACTTCCTCCAGTTTTTCTCCATTCAAACTCACCACCCAATTGACTTGACCCTCAACCCTACTGTACCTAATAACCTTGCTCTTATTCACATTTACTCTTAACTTTCTTCTTCCACACACCAGCTTCTGCAGTTTCTCACATGAATCAGCCACCAGCACTGTATCATCATCCATGGTTGTTTAATTTGTTTATGGATGGGGTTGTTAGGGAGGTAAATGCAAGAGTTTTGGAAAGAGGGGCAAGTATGAAGTCTGTTGGGGATGAGAGAGCTTGGGAAGTGAGTCAGTTGTTGTTCGCTGATATATATAATATATATATTTTTTTTTCATACTATTCGCCATTTCCTGCATTAGCGAGGTAGCGTTAAGAACAGAGGACTGGGCCTTTGAGGGAATATCCTCATATGGCCCCCTTCTCTGTTCCTTCTTTCGGAAAATTTAAAAAAAAATGAGAGGGGAGGATTTCCAGCCCCCCGCTCCCATATATATATATATATATATATATATATTTTTTTCATACTATTCGCTATTTCCCGCGATAGCGAGGTAGCGTTAAGAACAGAGGACTGGGCCTTTGAGGGAATATCCTCACCTATATATATATATAAGTGATTGGTTCTCAGTGAATGTAGGTTTGCGGCAGGGGTGTGTGATGTCTCCATGGTTGTTTAATTTGTTTATGGATGGGGTTGTTAGGGAGGTGAATGCAAGAGTTTTGGAAAGAGGGGCAAGTATGAAGTCTGTAGTGGATGAAAGAGCTTGGGGAGTGAGTCAGTTGTTGTTCGCTGATGATACAGTGCTAGTGGCTGATTCACGTGAGAAACTGCAGACACTGGTGACTGAGTTTGGTAAAGTGTGTGAAAGAAGAAAGCTGAGAGTAAATGTGAATAAGAGCAAGGTTATTAGGTACAGTAGGGTTGAGGGACAAGTCAACTGGGAGGTAAGTTTGAATGGAGAAAAACTGGAGGAAGTGAAGTGTTTTAGATATCTGGGAGTGGATTTGGCAGCAGATGGAACCATGGAAGTGGAAGTGAATCATAGGGTGGAGGAGGGGGCGAAAGTTCTGGGAGCGTTGAAGAATGTGTGGAAGTCGAGAAGATTATCTCGGAAAGCAAAAATGGGTATGTTTGAAGGAATAGTAGGTTCCAACAATGTTATATGGTTGCGAGGCGTGGGTAGAGTTGTGCGGAGGAGGGTGGATGTGCTGGAAATGACATGTTTGAGGACAATATGTGGTGCGAGGTGGTTTGATCAAGTAATAATAGGGTAAGAGAGATGTGTGGTAATAAAAAGAGTGTGGTTGAGAGAGCAGAAGAGGGTGTTTTAAAATGGTTTGGTCACATGGAGAGAATGAGTGAGGAAAGATTGACCAAGAGAATATATGTGTCAGAGGTGGAAGGAACGAGAAGTGGGAGACCAAACTGGAGGTGGAAAGATGGAGTGAAAAAGATTTTGAGTGATCAGGGCCTGAACATGCAGGAGGGTGAAAGGCGTGCAAGGAATAGAGTGAATTGGAACGATGTGGTATACCGGGGTCGACGTGCTGTCAATGGATTGAACCAGGGCATGTGAAGCGTCTGGGGTAAACCATGGAAAGTTCTGTGGGGCCTGGATGTGGAAAGGGAGCTGTGGTTTCGGTGCATTATTACATGACAGCCAGAGACTAAGTGTGAACAAATGTGGCCTTTGTTGTCTTTTCCTAGCGCTACCTCGCGCACACGTGGGGGGAGGGGGTTGTTATTTCACGTGTGGCGGGGTGGCGATGGGAATGAATAAAGGCAGACAGTATGAATTATGTACATGTGTATATGTCTGTGTGTGCATATATATGTATACATTGAGATGTATAGGTATGTATATGTGTATGTATATACATGAGTATGTGGGTGGGTTGGGCGATTCTTTTGTCTGTTTCCTTGCACTACCTCGCTAACACGGGAGACAGCAACAAAGCAAAATAAATAAATAAATATAAAATAAATAAATAAATATATATAAATATTATCCCTGGGGATAGGGGAGAAAGAATAGTTCCCACGTATTCCCTGCATGTCGTAGAAGGCGACTAAAAGGGAAGGGAGCGGGGGGCTGGAAATCCTCCCCTCATTTTTTTTTGATTTTCCAAAAGAAGGAACATAGAAGGGGACAGGGTGAGGATATTCCCTCAAAGGCCCAGTCCTCTGTTCTTAACGCTACCTCGCTAACACGGGAAATGGTGAATAGTATGAAAGAAAAAGAAAGAGATATATATACAACTGGAAGTGAAAAGGGAGCTGTCGTTTCGGTGCATTATACATGACAGCTAGAGACTGAGTGTGAACGAATGTGGCCTTTGTTGTCTTTTCCAATAATGCTACCTCGTGCACATGCAGGGGGAGGGGGTTTTCATTTCATGTGTGGCGGGGTGGCGACAGGAATGAATAAGGGTAGACAGTATGATTTATATACATATGTTCCTATGAGTCCACGGGGAAAATGAAACACGAAAAGTTCCCAAGTGCACTTTCGTGTAATAATCACATCATCAGGGGCGACACAAGAGAGAAATATAACAGTCAGTTGATATAAATCGAAGAGACGAAGCTAGGACGCCATTTGGTAAACATGTGATTTGCCAAATGGCGTCCTAGCTTCGTCTCTTAGATGTATATCAACTGACTGTTATATTCCTCTCTTGTGTTTCCCCTGATGATGTGATTATTACACGAAAGTGCACTTGGGAACTTTTCGTGTTTCATTTTCCCCGTGGACTCATAGGAATATATATTTTATTTTGCTTTGTCACTGTCTCCCGCGTTTGCGAGGTAGCGCAAGGAAACAGACGAAAGAAATGGCCCAATCCACCCCCATACACAATGTATATACATACACATCCACACATGCAAATATACATATCTATACATCTCAATGTACACATATATATACACAAACAGACACATACATATATACCCATGCACACAATTCACACTGTCTGCCTTTATTCATTCCCATCGCCACCTCGCCACACATGGAATACCATCCCCCTCCCCCCTCATGTGTGCGAGGTAGCACTAAGAAAAGACAACAAAGGCCCCATTCGTTCACACTCAGTCTCTAGCTGTCATGCAATAATGCCCGAAACCACAGCTCCCTTTCCACATCCAGGCCCCACACAACTTTCCATGGTTTACCCCAGACGCTTCACATGCCCTGATTCAATCCACTGACAGCACGTCAACCCCGGTATACCACATCAATCCAATTCACTCTATTCTTTGCCCTCCTTTCACCCTCCTGCATGTTCAGGCCCCGATCACACAAAATCTTTTTCACTCCATCTTTCCACCTCCAATTTGGTCTCCCACTTCTCCTTGTTCCCTCCACCTCCGACACATATATCCTCTTGGTCAATCTTTCCTCACTCATTCTCTCCATGTGCCCAAACCATTTCAAAACACCCTCTTCTGCTCTCTCAACCACGCTCTTTTTATTTCCACACATCTCTCTTACCCTTACATTACTTACTTGATCAAACCACCTCACACCACACATTGTCCTCAAACATCTCATTTCCAGCACATCCACCCTCCTCCGCACAACTCTATCCATAGCCCACGCCTTGCAACCAGACAACATTGTTGGAACCACTATTCCTTCAAACATACCCATTTTTGCTTTCCTAGATAATGTTCTCGACTTCCACACATTCTTCAAGGCTCCCAAGATTTTCGCCCCCTCCCCCACCCTATGATTCACTTCCGCTTCCATGGTTCCATCCGCTGCCAGATCCACTCCCAGATATCTAAAACACTTTACTTCCTCCAGTTCTTCGCCATTCAAACTTACCTCCCAGTTGACTTGACCCTCAACCCTACTGTACCTAATAACCTTGCTCTTATTCACATTTACTCTTTAACTTTCTTCTTTCACACACTTTACCAAACTCAGTCACCAGCTTCTGCAGTTTCTCACATGAATCAGCCACCAGCGCTGTATCATCAGCAAACAACAACTGACTCACTTCCCAAGCTCTCTCATCCACAACAGACTTCATACTTGCCCCTCTTTCCAAAACTCTTGCATTCACCTCCCTAATAACCCCATCCATAAACAAATTAAACAACCATGGAATATATATATATATATATATATATATATATATATATATATATATTTTTTTTATACCTCGTCGCCGTCTCCCGCGTTTGCGAGGTAGCGCAAGGAAACAGACGAAAGAAATGGCCCAACCCCCCCCCATACACATGTACATACACACGTCCACAAACGCAAATATACATACCTACACAGCTTTCCATGGTTTACCCCGGACGCTTCACATGCCTTGATTCAATCCACTGACAGCACGTCAACCCCTGTATACCACATCGCTCCAATTCACTCTATTCCTTGCCCTCCTTTCACCCTCCTGCATGTTCAGGCCCCGATCACACAAAATCCTTTTCACTCCATCTTTCCACCTCCAATTTGGTCTCCCTCTTCTCCTCGTTCCCTCCACCTCCGACACATATATCCTCTTGGTCAATCTTTCCTCACTCATTCTCTCCATGTGCCCAAACCATTTCAAAACACCCTCTTCTGCTCTCTCAACCACGCTCTTTTTATTTCCACACATCTCTCTTACCCTTACGTTACTTACTCGATCAAACCACCTCACACCACACATTGTCCTCAAACATCTCATTTCCAGCACATCCATCCTCCTGCGCACAACTCTATCCATAGCCCACGCCTCGCAACCATACAACATTGTTAGAACCACTATTCCTTCAAACATACCCATTTTTGCTTTCCGGGATAATGTTCTCGACTTCCACACATTTTTCAAGGCTCCCAAAATTTTCGCCCCCTCCCCCACCCTATGAGCCACTTCCGCTTCCATGGTTCCATCCGCTGACAGATCCACTCCCAGATATCTAAAACACTTCACTTCCTCCAGTTTTTCTCCATTCAAACTCACCTCCCAATTGACTTGACCCTCAACCCTACTGTACCTAATAACCTTGCTCTTATTCACATTTACTCTTAACTTTCTTCTTCCACACACTTTACCAAACTCCGTCACCAGCTTCTGCAGTTTCTCACATGAATCCGCCACCAGCGCTGTATCATCAGCGAACAACAACTGACTCACTTCCCAAGCTCTCTCATCCCCAACAGACTTCATACTTGCCCCTCTTTCCAAGACTCTTGCATTTACCTCCCTAACAACCCCATCCATAAACAAATTAAACAACCATGGAGACATCACACACCCCTGCCGCAAACCTACATTCACTGAGAACCAATCACTTTCCTCTCTTCCTACACGTACACATGCCTTACATCCTCGATAAAAACTTTTCACTGCTTCTAACAACTTGCCTCCCACACCATATATTCTTAATACCTTCCACAGAGCATCTCTATCAACTCTATCATATGCCTTCTCCAGATCCATAAATGCTACATACAAATCCATTTGCTTTTCTAAGTATTTCTCACATACATTCTTCAAAGCAAACACCTGATCCACACATCCTCTACCACTTCTGAAACCACACTGCTCTTCCCCAATCTGATGCTCTGTACATGCCTTCACCCTCTCAATCAGTACCCTCCCATATAATTTACCAGGAATACTCAACAAACTTATACCTCTGTAATTTGAGCACTCACTCTTATCCCCTTTGCCTTTGTACAATGGCACTATGCACGCATTCCGCCAATCCTCAGGCACCTCACCATGAGTCATACATACATTAAATAACCTTACCAACCAGTCAACAATACAGTCACCCCCTTTTTTAATAAATTCCACTGCAATACCATCCAAACCTGCTGCCTTGCCGGCTTTCATCTTCCGCAAAGCTTTTACTACCTCTTCTCTGTTTACCAAATCATTTTCCCTAACCCTCTCACTTTGCACACCACCTCGACCCAAACACCCTATATCTGCCACTCTGTCATCAGACACATTCAACAAACCTTCAAAATACTCATTCCATCTCCTTCTCACATCACCACTACTTGTTATCACCTCCCCATTTACACCCTTCACTGAAGTTCCCATTTGCTCCCATCCATTCATCCAAAAAAAATCTGTTATTTCCTCTGCACTAGTGGAGAGGGGTGATGAGTTGACAGGGTAGGAAACTGGCAAGTAACATGGGTGGCCCCTAACTTATGAAAATATATGAATATCATGGTTTTTTCCTGGTGAGATTTCTTTCTACAAACATCAATCCAACATTACATTCTTTGTACTTCTCTTTGCATCTATGATTTCACACATCTCACATGTATCATTTACATAATCGTATTCAATTATATATTTTAATGTATTATACTATATTAATTCATAGATTCATATAAATATAAACGTAAATATAGGAAAAAACTTTTCTCATAAAATTCTGACTTCCTGCACTAATGACAAAGTAACACTCCCTTTGAAAATTTATTGGTGTCTATGATGCATGATACATTTTCCAGCTGAGTTATTTGGTTCATTGTGACATCTGTGGATAAGATATGGAATCACAGATCAGCTGGAAATTTACAAAATCGCTCCCAAAACTTGTGTTATTCAACTGGCACGTTGTATCCTGTCAAGTGGATCCCTCAACCAATATGTCACAGTCTAAGGGTTAAGTTACTATATGTCATAATTCTTAAGATCCCTGTTTCAAAACAATCTGTACTGGGGAAATAAGTAATTTGTCTACTATGACAGGCAGTTTTTTTTTAAATCTAAATTGGAAAAAGTTGTTTATTACCATGAAATACTGGTAATGAACTACAATGATATGTGTATTTTCTTTCCTATCTTATGCAGTAAGCTCCTAAAACCAACAACAGTAAACCCTTGATTTAATGGACTAACAGGAGAGAAGGGGTGTCCGTTAATACCAAAAGTCTGTTACATAGAATGCAACCTATGGGCCATTTTTTAATACAGCATACAGTAATACAATATACACTTCACATGCTTTCTTTTAACAGTTAAAATTCAACTCCTCTATCAATCACTTGATGCCATTTTGAATTGTAAGGACTGCAAAATTATCTACTAAATAAAGTCACAATTCTCTGTATACAAAGCAAGTCTACCCCATGCTACCAAAAAAAAGTGCAACATGAAATATACATGGTGCAGCATTTGAGATTTCCTCTACTTTTCTTAATTATCATTAATCAATGTATCATTATTTGCCTAGTCCATTAAATCCAAAATCCATTATATCGAGGATTTACTGTAATTGGAAATACTGTATTTTTTCGTAATGTGTACCCATAAGCAGAAGCACCTTTTTAAAAAGGTAATTTTGTACTTCATCTTATGTGATTATACCTATGTTAGTTCATAAGCTATCTATCTATCTATATCTCTGATGCCTGTTCCAACTGAAACTTCCTCAAGAGGGTGACCATGGCAATAGTCTCCCCATAACTAGCGAACTCCAGTACTGCTTCTTAGCCTTTAGTGCCTCATCCTTAATAGGCCATGGGCAGAGTTTGCAGAGGCTCCTTCCAAATGTTTCTACAGACTACTACCTAATGTGTCTACCTAAAGCTCCTAACTACTATTTCTAACTAACGTTTCTACCTAATACACCTACTACTTCTATCTACTGCTCCCGCCATTTTGCCAAAAGGTAGGGGTAGTGCATAGTGTTCACCACAGGAAAATCTTGCGGTATAAAGAATGCGCTGTGTGAGTTAAGTGTAACAAGAAGACTATGTTTGTGGACATAATAACAGTAGTCCACATGTGAAAACCACCACTAACCCTCCTGATATCCACATGGGTAGTACTGGTAATATACCTCCCAAGTCATTGGCTGCCTACCAGCTACTACCTACCTAGTCCATACTCAAGTGAACACAATAATCTATGCCTAAATGAACAGCTGCCTTAATCATGATCCACATACAAATCAGGTTAAGCATTAAATAAGTTCACATATATGAAGATTCTTTATAAAGTAATCATGCGCATTTTGAGTAAATAACTTTGTTTTACAACAGAAAAATAAATCCCATGTATGATTATTTTTGAAGTTTTACTTAATCTTATTTATTCAAGCTGATAATCTGTGTCATGAAAGGTCACAACAAATCACCCATACCTTGGGGTCAAGTGGTTAAACACAATCCCTTAAGCTTGAGGGCCACTAAATTTTGGACACTGACATATCCAGAATGTGCAACTCTCCTTACTCTTGGACAAAGAAATATACCTTGAGACAAAAGATTCTGTTTCCTATAGGACACAGATACATCACTAATGTTTGGAGACTATACTGCCTTTACAAAAAGGAAACATCTCAAAACGTGACTGAGTATGCTACCTTCAGGACACTAAGGCACCCAATGAAGGTGCATAACATCATGAAAGGACACTGAAGGCAATATAATCAGCTACCTCTGGGCAATAAAACCATCCCTGAAGGTAGCAGACTGCTGCCTGTAAAACAAGGACACATCCCTAAAACACAAATTCTAACAGAAATCTAGCTGGGGGAGGTAGTACCTAACCCATCAAGTAATTCATCTTCTCAAAAATACTTGAGAAGAAGACAACAAAAACGGAAGCACATACCAGAAAGAGGTTAAATAAGATCCACTAGTCTGTAACAATGAAATTGAGGATCTTGACTCATTTCTGTTAGTCAAACATTGATTTTCCATGTGGAAATAATCTAATCTCTTTTTGAATCATTTCACTCTCTCTGGTAACTTTGATACTTGATGGCAACATAAGTGTTCAATGACCCTCAAGCAATGTGGCATTTTCCTGTATTCCACAAAAATAAGACCAGAGTTAATGACAACAGAATAGGATACGAAGCATTTTGCTTTTAAGCTTTAACTTATTGTTTCTAGTTAATGGATTCCTACATAATCAAAAAAGGGTACTTTATGTGAATTACTTTTTCAGCATTTATGAGATTTCATAGAGATGCTTAGGACTCTTTACTCTGTAAAGAAGCTATCATTCCGTAAACTTTTCCTCAGCGCTACCTATCACTTAGTCCTAGTATTAATTATTCAATCTCTTCTAGATTCTTTCAAGCCTATGGTGGTTCAGTTGATCCTTTGAGAACCAGAATTGTGTTGCATACTTTAGGGAAGCAAATGAGCATTGGGGTGAGCAACTACCAGCAACTTTAGGGAGAATAAGATGTTCTGGAAGGAGGTAAATGCGGCGTGAATGACAAGAAAACAAATGGGTACATTGGTGAAGATAGCAAATGGGAAAATGGTAAAAGGCTGTGGTGAAGTGAGGAGGAGTGAGTATTTCTTAACTGTTAAGTGTGTTTGATGATAAGGTGGCAAAAGTAGGGCATTTGTGTTGGGTTGGTATGCGAAGGGAGAGTCATGGAGAGTGATTCGGTGAAGAAAGAAAATGTGGTTAATGCCTTACATAAGATGAAATGTGGCAAGGCCACTGAAGTGGATGTATTTCAGTTGAATTTTTAAAGAAAGGGTGACTGTGTTGTTGACTGGATAGTTAATTCTTTCAAATGTTGTATAAATCATGGTGACGTGCCTAAAGATTGGCAGAATGCATGTATAATGCCAATGGAAAAAGGAAAGGGGGATAAAGGTGAGTGTTCATGCAATAGAGGTATAAGTGCTCAGTGTACCTGGTAAGTTGTATGGAAGAAAGGTGATTGAAAGGGTGAAGGCATGCACAGAGCATCAGACTGTAGAGAAAGTTTGGTATTATATGTGATAGAGGACATGTGGATCAGGTGTTTGCTTTAAATAATGTTTGAGAAAAATATTTTGAGAAATAAAAGAAGTGTGTGTGGCATTTATAGATC
Source organism: Panulirus ornatus (assembly GCF_036320965.1). NCBI lineage: Eukaryota > Metazoa > Arthropoda > Malacostraca > Decapoda > Palinuridae > Panulirus > Panulirus ornatus. The sequence continues at coordinate 6,348,960 of NC_092290.1, read as the reverse complement.
TGGAGAAAGCATATGATAGGGTTGATAGAGATACCTTGTAGAAGGCTTTGAGAATACACAGTCAGGAATAAAAGCTTTTAAAGCAATGAGAAACTTCTATCAAGAGTGTAAGGCAAGTGTATAAGAGGGAACAGGGGAGAATGACTGGTTCCGTGTGAAGGCTGGTCTGCGACAAGTGTGTGTGATGTCTCCATGCTGTTGAACTTATTTGTGGATGGGGTGGTGAGGCAGGGAAATGCTTAGGAAGTGGGTCAGATGTTTGCTGATGATACAGCACTGCTGGCAGATGCTAGTGAAAAACTACAGAAGTTGGTGAGAGTACAAGAGAAAGAAGTTGTGTGTAAATGTGATAAAAGCAAGGTTATTAGGGCTAGCAGGGCTGAGGGTCAGGTTAACTGGAATGTGAGTTTGAATGCAAAAGAATTGGGAGAAGTGTAGTGTTTAAGATAACATTGAGTGGACATGGTGGTAAATGGAACTATGGAAGCAGAAGTGAGACAAAGTGTGTGTGAAGGGGCAAAGGTTCTGGAAGCTCCGAAAAAAATGTGTGGAAAGAAAGGTCATTCTATGGGAGGGCAAAAATGGGAATATTCAAGATATGGTAATTCCAACATTGTTCTAAGGATGCCAGGTATCCACCATACACGAGGATGTGCGGAAGAGGGTAAAGTGCTGTAAATCAAATATTTGAGAATAATATGTGGTATGAAGTGGTTTGACTGAGTAAGTACTAAAAGGGCGTGAGAGGTGTGGTAACAAAAGGAGAGCTGAAGAGGGTGTGCTGAAATGATTTGGATATGAGGAAAAATGAGTGAAGAGAGGTTAACAAAGAGGATATATGTATTAGAAGTGGAAGGAACAAGAAGGGGTAAACCAAACTGGAGACGGAAGAATGGAGTGAAAAAGATTTTGGGTGATCAGGGTCTGAACATGCACGAGGATGAAAGGCATGCACGAAATACAGTGAATTGGAACGATATGGTATACAGGGGTTGACATGATGTCAATGATCTGAACCAAGGCATATGAAGTGGTCAGGGTAAACCATGGAAAGGTCTGTTGGGCCTGGTTGTGGACAAGAAGCTATGGTTTCCATGCACCTCACAAGACAGGTAAATAATGGATGGAAGCAAATGCAGCCTCTCTTTGTCTGTTACTGGTGTTTACCTTGCTAAGGGAGGAGGGGTCATGATTCTTTGCAGTTTCCTGCATTAGTGAAGTAGCACCAGGAATGGAAAAAGAAATGAACTCACTTGCTCATATACATTCTCTAGCCGACATGTATAAAACACTGATATCAAAAACTCCTATCCACATCCAAGCTCCAAAGACCTTTCTGTATTTCCCTCTGGCCACTTTGCATATCTTGGTTCAGCCACTGACAACATCTGTGGTTTCCACAGACCACTTCATATACCCTGGTTCAACCACTGACATGCTAGCATGTTGCCCTGAATACAGATAGCATCACTCCAATTTGCTCAATCCCGTGCATACTTCACACCCTCCTGCATTTTCAGGCCCTGATAACTCAAAGCGTCTTTCCCTCCATCTTAACATCTCGTTAATGGTCTCCCCTCTTTGCTCCTACCACTTCTGAAGTATGTATCCTTTCAATCAGTCCTTCACATTCATCCTCTCATTATGTCCAAACCATTTCAGCACATCCTGCACAGCTAGCTCAAACACACTCCACTTACTACCACATCACTCTATATAACAATATTTTCATTCCTTACTCGATCAATAACCTCACATCCTCACAGAAGTTTTTCCAAGCTAACTCACTTTCACCATCCTAAGATATGCAGGAAATACAAGGGTAGTATTCTTTTTGTCATATCCTCTACTAATAATAATTTTTTTTTTTTTATACTTTGTCGCTGTCTCCCGCGTTTGCGAGGTAGCGCAAGGAAACAGACGAAAGAAATGGCCCCCCCCCATACACATGTATATACATACGTCCACACACGCAAATATACATACCTACACAGCTTTCCATAGCTTACCCCAGATGCTTCACATGCCTTGATTCAATCCACTGACAGCACGTCAACCCCGGTATACCACATCGCTCCAATTCACTCTATTCCTTGCCCTCCTTTCACCCTCCTGCATGTTCAGGCCCCGATCACACAAAATCTTTTTCACTCCATCTTTCCACCTCCAATTTGGTCTCCCTCTTCTCCTTGTTCCCTCCACCTCCGACACATATATCCTCTTGGTCAATCTTTCCTCACTCATCCTCTCCATGTGCCCAAACCACTTCAAAACACCCTCTTCTGCTCTCTTAACCACGCTCTTTTTATTTCCACACATCTCTCTTACCCTTACGTTACTCACTCGATCAAACCACCTCACACCACACATTGTCCTCAAACATCTCATTTCCAGCACATCCATCCTCCTGCGCACAACTCTATCCATAGCTCACGCCTCGCAACCAGACAACATTGTTGGAACCACTACTCCTTCAAACATACCCATTTTTGCTTTCCGAGATAATGTTCTCGACTTCCACACATTCTTCAAGGCCCCCAGAATTTTCGCCCCCTCCCCGACCCTATGATCCACTTCCGCTTCCATGGTTCCATCCGCTGCCAGATCCACTCCCAGATATCTAAAACACTTCACTTCCTCCAGTTTTTCTCCATTCAAACTCACCTCCCAATTGACTTGACCCTCAACCCTACTGTACCTAATAACCTTGCTCTTATTCACATTTACTCTTAACTTTCTTCTTCCACACACTTTACCAAACTCAGTCACCAGCTTCTGCAGTTTCTCACATGAATCAGCCACCAGCGCTGTATCATCAGCGAACAACAACTGACTCACTTCCCAAGCTCTCTCATCCCCAACAGACTTCATACTTGCCCCTCTTTCCAAAACTCTCGCATTTACCTCCCTAACAACCCCATCCATAAACAAATTAAACAACCATGGAGACATCACACACCCCTGCCGCAAACCTACATTCACTGGGAACCAATCACTTTCCTCTCTTCCTACACGTACACATGCCTTACATCCTCGATAAAAACTTTTCACTGCTTCTAACAACTTTCCTCCCACACCATATATTCTTAATACCTTCCACAGAGCATCTCTATCAACTCTATCATATGCCTTCTCCAGATCCATAAATGCTACATATAAATCCATTTGCTTTTCTAAGTATTTCTCACATACATTCTTCAAAGCAAACACCTGATCCACACATCCTCTACCACTAATAATAATACACTAATAATAATAAAATAATAAAAATAATAATAATGATAATAAACACAAACATACCCGTGTGTGGGAGCAGGGGGCTGGAAATCCTCCCCTCCTATTTTACTTTTCCAAAAGAAGGAACAGAGAAGGGGGCCAAGCGAGGAATTTTTCCTCTAAGGCTCAGTTATCTGTATTTGACGCTATCTCGCTAATGCGGAAAAATGTACAAAAAATATATATAAATGATTGTCTAAACATTAAGTAACAGTTTTCAAAGTGCTTCAAAATTCTCTGTAAAATAATACATATTCCCTGAAAATTCATTTATCAGTGACATTCTTACTCCATTCTCCATGTGCTGGTAATATTCCAAAATTCTGAAGTAAATCAATCACCTTGTACCCTGTAACTTATAGAATGGGGAGAAAGACAGACTCACCTGCTTCTCTGTCATCACTGTCCAACACATTGTCATCTTTTGCTATAAGGTCATCAAGACCCTTCTTCTTTTTACTTTTCTTCTTTTTGGCCTTACTGAAGTCCATGTCAAGATCAAAGTCATCAAACTCAGCTGGCTGGGTCGATGAAAAGTCACGATCTTCCCCTACGGTAACTCCAGCATCCTTTGCCTCTGGTAGCGTTTCATTTAATTCATCTAAATTGAAGGCTTTGCTCTTCTTTTTTTTGCTCTTCTTTTTTCCAAATATCTCAATACCTACAAAGTGAGAAAATGTATAAACATTAATGGAAAAGAGTCTACTTGGACAGGAAACAGTGATACAGCAGCAGAAATTCAGCTACCTAATTGAGCCAGCTAAAAATCAATCTCACAAGTGGCAAGGTCATCAATGATGTTGCTCACCATGGGGTGCAGTTAGGATTCATCAACTTTTCATGTTACGTTTTATTATTGTATCACAATATCAAAACATAACCTTATGCCTGTATAATCCTTCATATCTAATGTAAGCAGTCCTGCTTATTATTGTATCACAATATTAAAACATAACCTTATGTCTGTATAATCCTTCATATCTAACGTAAGCAGTCCTGCAAACACTTGTTTCAAAAACGTTCTTCATACCTCCTATATGCTTTACCCTAGTATACTTGCCATCTTTCTTGTACTTCTGGCTTTACTATGTATCTAAACCCATTGGTCTGATTCCTAAACATTGTAGAAGTCATTCCATTTATACCCATTCCCCAAAAAACACAAGTAACCTGCAACTATACTTTAAACTCCTCTTCCTGGTACACATTTAGGTGACACAGCAAAATATAAAAATAAATCTATATACAACTCTGACAATGAAATCCACCCCAAACAGATGTACCCTACATGTCTGTCTTTCCACCAATTTTCAGTTTTCCTCACAACAACTTCCACTTATGTCCCTTGAAATACCCTTCAGTTTATTCTTAACAACTTCACTCCAGCTAAATGTCTACAGTATCTCAGCATTCCATCTTCATCTTGAACGACCCAACTGTGTTCACAACAGAGCATCACCACACGTCTTTAACTCATGGTAATCACTTTAAATCAAAATCCAATCACATAACTGATCTATGTCCAGTGTTTGTTTCCAGGATTCTCCTCCATCCCTACCGTTTGGTGTATGACTGAGCTTCCAATGGGTGGTTGCAGCCTGCATACTTCTGTATCCTAAGTATATAGGGTATTCTGGTACATAATAGGGACCAGTTCAATTATTTTAGATAACATTCACTGGCTTTCTTATAATATTCATGTGTTAGTAGTAAGCCCTCTCAAGCCTCAGACATACATAAAATCGTCTTTCACTATAACCGAGTCATCTCAATTATCATAACACCACCATATAATTACTTTAGCCCTGTGTGCAAATATCATAAAAATATTGAAAATATAAGCCTATCTCTCTGTCTATCAAAAGACACACAGTGCAGTAAAGGGGTTTTGAGTTACTTACTATCCATTTCTGGAGTGCCTTCCTTAACTTCTGGACCTTCTCCATTTTCTGCTGATGGCTCAGGTTCCACCGCAGGAGGTGCACTGCTATCCGCTAATGCTGCATCAAGAAACCCTGTCTTCTTCTTCTTTTTTTTCTTCAGACTGGGATCAAAGATCTGAAATCATTTCCCATCAATAAATAAAAACCACAGCAATGCTTTAAAACATGGGGTAAACTTCCATTTGGTAAAATAAAAACATGTTATCAATACATAAAAACAATTTCAAGGCAACAAAAATGCAATAATTCTATTGCATGGAAATGTTTTTGCTAAATTTGTGATGATATGATTGAGATATTACTAAAGTGAGCAGCCTACGGTTGTATTTTATTGGTATAGATGTATATTCTTAATGCTCGAAATAGTAACTCCAAGAGCTATTTCAAGCTGAATATGGTCTTCCTACTTTGATTTTATATTTACTGTGGTTGATAAAGACTGCTAACAGAGATATGTGGAAGAAAATTTTCAAATAATTCTCAGTTTACAATATTCTTCTAATATCAGACTAGTTTAAGAGAAAAAAAAAAATATTAAACATGGCAACATCTCATTTCGATAACTTCATATTCATTTTCTTAAACTGCATCCCACCAGCGGAAAAACTTTAATATGTGAGACCCAGTTGACTAATGAAATCTATTTTTATATATCAGCTACTTATTGCTTTTCTATAGCTATGCACACTCATGAACTTGTTTTGTGAACCTCTGTTCCAATGATTCAATGCCATACATAGTTTATCAAGATTTATCAGTGGGTGCAACATCAAATACAACACCAAATATCATTAATCTAGTTCAGTAGAGCCAAATAATCATTTTTCTCAAGAGGCATTTGGTTAATCATAATGGTACACTATCTATTGGTGCAGTCCTAGTTTATTGCAGTTAAAGTATTCACTATGGTGTTGTGACATGCATTTGGCATGACGGCCATAAAGAATTCTCGTACATATAACGAAAAGCAATATAATTGAAATGTGCCAACACCATATTCACCTCCTGCTGAATATTGCACGTTCGCTTGCTGTGTCATCTGTTTGTCACCATTAGCCACTGCGTTGGCTTTTCCTGAACGACACGGGTATATCTTTACAAAGATACTGTATCAAAATACTTATATAAATAATGACTTCTAGGGAGGTTACATGAGGTTTTCATGGGTTCTGTTACTTTTTAAGTAGTGTATTTTCTATCTTTACATCAACATATCCCAAAGTTTTCTTGATTTGCTACTATTTACAATAAATAAGATAGATTGCACCTCCAAAGGTATTTTTGTAATCACAATGCCAATGTACCTGATATTCTGATATGTTCTTATCCTTCTTGTTACTCATTCCCAATGGAATCAATTTGCTGTATAACAATACTATACCAATAAACATAATTCTCTCCTCTTAATCATATAATTTTACTTACTTCTATAAGCATAGTTTATATAATAGAATTCATTACATTAGCAGAATATTAAATCGATACTGGTCTACAGCCACTTTGCTCATGGGGTTGTCAGCGTACGAAAAGCAAACCAGATTCTGGGTACACCAGCGTACAAATACCAAAACAGATTCTGGATATATCAGTAGTATCTATAGCCAATATAATCCTCCAAATCATACTTCAAAACTACTGTTCTCCAAAGACTTCCCTCAGTACGGAGAAAAAATTCACCCTATACCCAAAGCTAGTTTTGGTGAGCTGCTAAGGAGGGAAAGGGGGAGGGGGGGGGGAAGAAATCACAATTGGCTTACTATAAGTTCATATAAGTTCATGTCTTATTCTGCCGATAAGTCCTACGAAAAAATGACAATAACATCTACCGTCCCGTAAAGATTACTCAAAACAGGTTGACATAACGGGTTATGGCCTGTGGCGGTGACAACACTCGTGCGTTGCCGGTTTTTACCCGATGCTGAATATCCTTCACAGACAATTATCTTCCTCATCAACCATGTACATCAGATGACAGCAGGTGTCTCTCTCTCTTCCCTCCATCCTAAAGTTTGTGTTCGACGGGGTCAACAAGCATGCATCAGCTGGAGTACGGTTTGTCACTTTCACACCAGTAAGTACCACAATAAACCCCCTTTTTAGTTCACTGTGATCTACATATACTCACAAATTCCTCGTCAGCCATGGTGTAATTGTCGTCCACTGGCAAATATGCTGTTAAATAATCACTATGTTAAGTTCTCCAAGATTTCATCAGCCAACACTGTGGACGGTATAGACGAAGTGACTCGAATCTATAAATGGATTGGGATTTGGATCCTAAAACAAAAGGACGATCGCATGAAGCGATAAATACCTTACAAATCCTTCTTATAATATCAGGTCGATGCTTAATATTTTTGTCAATCAAAATGACTTTTATCGAAGACATATGGATCTTTATCATTTCAAAATATTACTATAAATCATGAAAAATAAGATTAAGATTTTCATACGATGGCAAGGATTTAGCGGTAGATATCACGATATAAGCTTGATGGAAGGGGAGATCTTTGATATCAATACGTTTAAGTTTTATTCTCTCACATTAAAATACATCCTACCTCTTTATATCCAATGTCTTATCTTATTTCAAATAAATGAAACAGTTATCTTTATCATGAACTAGTCTACCATTCCAGCAATAAATTAAATGCGCTCAGTCTTAACAGGATTTCTAAATCCTGTTTTGGAAAAAATACTATAAAAATCCTTTCTGTACTGTCTTTTAAGAGATTTTTCACAAACAAATATCCACTGCATATTCCAAGGGAGTTTTTAGGATTCCACAATGGTGTAATTTTTCATGGGGTCCATCTATAATAACATCTTTTAAAGTATAGGCTGTGAGGCTACAATAATGGACAGTGAGGCTTAAATTATGGACTGTGAGGCTTAAGTTATGAATTGTGAGGCATAAGTTATGGATTATGAGGCTAAAGTTATGGACTGTGAGGCTTAAGGGTTTTCAACAAGATACTGAGGAGTGTGTGTGTGTGTGTGTGTGTGTGTGTGTGTCTAGGGCGTGAGTAAGGGTATGGTCTATGAGGAGGGGGGCCTGTGAGAATGAGGGATGTTCAAGAGAGAATAAGGAGTCATGAGGATTGTGAGTGCAAAGGATGTGAGTACGAAAGTTCCGCGATCACTGTGTGTGTGGTGAAATGTGAGGATGGAACTATGAAATGGTGACGTAGTGGATGAGGAGAAGGGGGGGGGGGTAGGTATGGGGTCTGAGTATGATAGAGTATTTCTGTCTTCCACGTTTTATCAAAACACAATCCGAACCCATCATTGGAAAATATGAGAAAATATATGAATGTCACACAATATGAGAAAATACATGAATGTCACACAACTTTGCACAAGAAAATGCAAATAAACTATTTCTAAACCGAATCTTAATTATGGAAAAGCTTGATCCACTGTGTAACACAATCTAGAATTTAACCTAAACGTAACTCCAAAGATTACCTTTAAAACAAACATACGATTTCTAATTAGAAAATCTACTACCGTATTTTCCAAGGGTTAACAGAAGAATCCTGGTGAATTATAACTGAGGAGCATATCTTACTAACAAATGGCATAACCATAGTTAGAAATATAATTAACTCGGGTCATTTGGGTGGGTGTGACTTCTCAAGAAGCAGTTAGCTGAATAATAACTTGTGGTGCAATACATTCCCCCAAGCCACAAACATGACCCTACCTACAAGTAAACTTGGCCACATTACCTTTCCGTACGAAACATGACCCTTATCTCTGTCCATCTATTACCCTTGGTCTTCTACCTGCTTGGTCTTCACTTGTCCATTCATTCATTACCCTTGGTCTTTTACCTGCTTGGTCTTCACTTGTTCATTCATTCATTACCCTTGGTCTTCTACCTGCTTGGTCTTCACTTGTCCATTCATTCATTACCCTTGGTCTTTTACCTGCTTGGTCTTCACTTGTTCATTCATTCATTACCCTTGGTCTTCTACCTGCTTGGTCTTCACTTGTCCATTCATTCATTACCCTTGGTCTTCTACCTGCCTGGTCTTCACTTGTCCATTCATTCATTACCCTTGGTCTTTTACCTGCTTGGTCTTCACCTGTCTTTCTACATGCACAATCTACCTAGAGATGAAGAAGACCCTATTTCAACACATCCTGGGTTTACCACAAACTTCCAAGTTGAATTTGTCTACTTTCTCTTCCTACGAAGAATAAAAATATATACGTTAGCTTTATCATCTTTCAATCTACCGTAAAGTGTCTTTTAAAAACATCAGCTGGAAATTTTCGGTATTGACAAGTCAGAAAAACGAAACTAAAGCCTCCTTTAAAAACCTATATATTTCCTTCACTACATACATGCCCGAGAATAAAAAACGCCAAGGTATATATATAAAACCCGCCAAGGTATATATATATATATAAAACCCGCCAAGGTATATATATATAAAACCCGCCAAGGTATATATATAAAACCAGCCAAGGTATATATATAAAACCCGCCAAGGTATATATATATTCTTCGTAACTGCTCCACAGAAAGGAAAGAAAAAAAAGTTAATTGAGAGCAGTGGTGGCACTTGGTAGGGAGGAGGAGGGAAATGAGGTAGCTGGCCAGAGGGCCCTTTGGCTTCCTCTCCAGTGGTCAGGAAGACGGAGGCAAGGCTACTGCTACATGGCGGGCCAGCCCCACGTTGCGCCCGCGCATGAGCCAACAGGGCAGTACTTTCACTGCCACCTCAGTCCTACCTGCTTGGCTGGGTTTCCCCCCGTTTAGTCCTGTTATTTTGCCGATAGTTCTATCGAATTCTCTCTCTCCATTTCTTTCTTTCCTTCTTGATTCATGCACTGACGGTGTTACGTCTATGGTACGATAGCGTAGCCCATACACCACTCCTTTCTATACCAAATTGAATTCTCTTCTGGTTTCTTTCATACCGAGATATAATTTTCTAAGAAGATCAAGAAACATCATCTGATGAATTCCCACTACAGTAACTACAACCTGTTTTCCTGACTTCGTTCACTCGTGAAGTTAAAGTAGAATCAGAAGTCACCCTTTTCTTTCTAACTTTTACGTAATTCGCTATGAAAGACGTAGCGACAAACAAAGAGCTGGTAATTAATAAACAAGATTAATCTTACTGCTAACAATAAGACACAACCCAACTATCACAACATAGGCTAACTTTCTAACAACACGTCTCCCCAAAAACTGGTTCAAATTCATGGGGCTTACAGTAACTCTCCCAGCTACTGAACCCTGCGCGGAACAATCTATTTCTAACTACCCCACCTCACTTCAGATTATCCTAACTCACACCTCCAAAAGCAATCTAACCACTTTATTAACTTACTCCTCAAACTACTTCCGGCCCAAACAGCCCAATATCCTATCACAAAGCAGTGTGTCTCATCACCCATTTTTAAATTCTCCCATAACTCACAAGAGAAACTATTATTATTTATTCCACATATTTTTGAGATCGTATCATTGGTAAAATAAAGGCCAGTGACTCCACAATACATTTGGCCGTCAGTATGATTTTGTCTTTCAGGGCAAAAAGTTATGACACTTAAATACAAACTAATATTATTTGATTGGAGTTCTCAATTTTCTATTTAGTAATATCAATTGATTGGAGTTCTCAATTTTCTTATTAGTTCATACTATTCAACTCGTGTTAGCAAGTAAAGGTGCATGAGATTATAATTAAGCAACTTAAATACTTTACTAATACGATTATATATATACTACTAAGGATTTTACTACAATTATAAGTGTATCCACCTCTGTTAGCCCCTGTTATTAATATTAATGCTACATAATCATCATTGGTTTTTAATATTAATAGCAGCAGTAGTTAAAGCAGGTGTACAGTAAGAAGCATGTCAGTTGGTTATTTGGGCTACAGAGATAAATCTACCAAACTGCCAGGGTCATTAGGCCATCAGACTCAAGTTATAATCACCACTTGGAAAGTCTTGAGCACCTTCTACAGGTGTTTAAGGTAATTCTTAAGCAATAGACACACACACACACACACACACACACACACACACAATGCATATAGTAGTGATAGTATTAGTGCTTATAGTTGTAGTAGTAGTAGTAGTAGTAGTAGTAGTTTTTGGTGTCGTAGGAGTAAAATTAACCAGTGTCTGCTTCCCAATCAGCCTATAACCATCTCTTGGCTGCAATTTCAAAAAGTCCTAACTTACATGCCCAAACACAAATAAAAATCCAAAATCGTATTCCACAATAAATTCAGAAGACAAACTCGCACTGGGTCAAAAAGTATTACTGGTAATATTTACGTATAATAACTCATATAAATTATCAAATAAGGGATAAATTATTAATATGTCTTACTTTGTCGTTAATCACAATGTAAATATGTCTTACTTTGTGGAAGGTTATGAAAATATACAAACGAGTTACGAAAAGGTATATCGTAACCAGTGACCTAATTTCCGAAGCCTTGCACAAACTGTACCTGTCCTCGGCCCCAATGAACTAAAATGTCTCAGGTCATATTTTCTTTTTTTTTTGTGGAAAGGATATGATCTTGCCTCATTCTCAATCCCGTTATTACAGCACAATTCAACGCCTGCAATTAAATACAATAATACAATTCTTTATGAACACTTTTGCTAAAGGAAAAACACACAAAAAAAAACCGCAACTCTCATACGTTAATGCTATAGCTAAATTCCTGGTAATTTTTGGACCGTTTTCCGTAAAACTTATAAGAAAAAAGGAGAAAATATATATGATTACAGGAAACTCTACCTTCGCCTAATCACCAGCTATATATATATACAGTGAGCGCAAGGGAGGTATTCAACTGACTCCCCAGACAGTGAATTTAACAGCCAAAGGACTTTTACTTTGTGATCTGTGAACTGATCAAGAAATATATACACACACAGACCAGGTTTGCTGATGATTCCTTTTGGTAGTTTTAAAAACTGTGTATGTATTCCTGGGGGCTTTGAGGCTACCCATAGCTTAAGTTTCATATCTGATGTGTATATACTAATATAAATAATTGATATATGTGTGTATATATGTTTATCCGCAGGATGGCCAATAGCAATTTCGTATTGAATAACTGCTGTTTCTGCGCCTCACTTAGGACGGGTTCCCTAATCATAGCCATCTTTACTCTGGTAAGTAATAGGAGTTAATTATATATATATATATATATATATATATATATATATATATATATATATATATATATATATATATTCCTGTATTGTCTTTTCTAAATAATTACTCCATGTTTCTATTTCATAAACTAATATACGAAAGTGTTCACCATATTTTTTTGTCTTTTGCCCTTTTACAATGGTAAACACCCCCACCCAACCCCCCTTTCCAGTGATACCACATCAGACACCAGTGTTAATTTTAAATTATTTGTTTTGCAGGTGATCAGTCTGTTTGGTGCCGCCTACAGCATCTTTTTAGGGGTCACTGGTGAGTTAATATATATATATATATATATATATATATATATATATATATATATATATATATATATATATATGATCATACACAAAACATGCGCTGTTTCCACTTACATCTGTCATTAAAAAAAAAAAAAAAATGCACAGAACGAGCTATCAAGCATTATGGAAATATACTGATATTCAACTACGTAAATAAGTACATATAGACGTGCATTCATATAATACACGCAGGTACAAATATACGCATCTGTTTACAGTGAAATATATCAAGGACGTAAAACTAAGGGAAAATGAGCAAGCCATTTTAAGGGAGACTGAACTAATATAAACTCTTTTGTTTCCTCTTAGGCAGTAATGAGGGATGGGTCGACTTGGCCATCGACATCATTCACATTGTCCTCGCCTCCATCCTCATCAACGGGATCTGCACTGTGAGTACACGCAAGCAGTGAGGTGCCTCGCTCCTCATGATCTGTCTGTTCTAACCACTCCACTAACCATGGTTCTAAATTGGACCCAGATGAAAAACGTGCGTCATGTTAAACGAATTACAGTGTTCCCTGTAACACTTACAAGGGGGAAACAATACAGTAAAAGAGACCTTCTACAGTAAATGAATTATAATGAGGAAATGAGGAAGACAGAGGAGCTATATATATATATATATATATATATATATATATATATATATATATATATATATATATATATATATATATATATATATATATATTGTCCAACGCCACCTCAAACACCTCCTCCTGGCTGAGCCATGTTTGTACACTTCGCCCTTCCCTTCTTCAGGAGCGTCGGTCGCTGGTGAACCTATGGGTGTGGGGCACGGCCTTCCTGGTGGCGGTGGCCATCGTCCTGGGCATCGTCTTCATCCTCCTCACCGACTCCCTCTACGTGGCCATCGTCCTCTTCATCGTCTCCGTCATCCAGATCTACTTCGTCCTCGTCGTCCGCTCCTACGCCCTTACAGTGAGTAACATGTACATTCGTACGATCTAACCTAACACGTCCTCCGCCATTACCCCCTGAATATACTTTAGTCTACCCTGCAAAATTTCTGCCTGCTTTTCTTTCGCACTCCAAGTTTTCTATATACGTCTCTCTCTCTCTCTCTCTCTCTCTCTCTCTCTCTCTCTCTCTCTCTCTCTCTCTCTCTCTCTCTCTCTCTCTCTCTCTCTCCTAGCTCTCACCATCTTTACTATTCAACGCCTCTAACCTTTTATTTTCGTCTTTATATGTATACAATTACCTATTCACCTCACACCATCATGCTTACAGACACACGTTCCATCACCACAGCCTTAGATACTCCATCAACCTTGCCTTGTCCATCACAACTCTCCACTCTACTCCACCTACGGCTCAATGGCCTTCCATCATCAATTTAATACAACACGAACACCACGCGTCGTTTTCTTTGATCTTGGCTGGTCAAGGTAATCGTCTCTTATCTCCACAGTTATCTGATGGGCTTCCTGTGGTAGCGGGACGGAGCCAGACCCACGCTCGACTGGAGACAGTGGCTTAATATCGTCGCCATGTGAAGAGGAACAAAACCCCAGTGGTCAGTGGGAAAACAACCGCCATCTTTTGAATTTCTTAACAATAACTGGAAAAAAAACACCCGCTGGACTGAACCCTTTTTTAAACTAGCAGGAATAATTTTTTATGTAATCTAATGTACTTTGTTAACAAGTAATTTCTTTTCTTAATTAAAATTCATATTCAGTAACACATTGGTTCATTCATTACCCCTTTAGGTTAAAGAAGGCTTTGTATATTACTAGATAATGTTCTGTGTTTTGATACTGAAGGATCGTTAATGGCTTAGCGATGCCAGAAATACATGTCATGTTTTGAACAAAACTATTCTAATTAATATCAAATGATTGTTGTCGGGTCAGTTCCGAGGCTTTCAGCTTAACAGCTCGCTCTTTATGTCCTTAAAAGACCGAAGTTTAATATAAATGTTTAACTATTCTACTTTTATACTCTGTAAATATATAAATAAGGAGCAAACTTAAATGCCTTAAGAAATATACGAGTCCATGCTGATTCCATTTTCTTTGATAGCAGTCTATATTATTATGGGTAACTCAATTAATTTTCCCGTGTTTGTGTGTGTGTGTGTGTGTGTGTGTGTTTAGGAGTTAAGCAGGCAGGCAGAGGGACGCGTTACTATATAATACTATGAAGCTCTGATCCTTAAGGAATATATGAGCTGAATCACTAATATGCTAATGCCAAAAATGTACATATTAATATTCATCACGCGCGCGCGCACTCTTAATTTCGGCCCTGAAATAACACTTGGGACATAACAGTGTTGGATGTTCTATGTACGGATCTCCCTCCGTCTAGGGTAGGCTCCCACTGTCTAGGGTCTAGGCTCTCTCCGTCTAGGGTCTAGGCTCCCTCCGTCTAGGGTCTAGGCTCCCTCCGTCTAGGTTCTAGGCTCCCTCCACTCATTTCTTCGCCTGTGGGCTCTCCTACGCCATCATGCCAATTCTCTCTCTCTCTCTCTTACCCCCATTATTTACATCACATTGCCAACAGCCTCTCACAACCCCATAATCTCTATCTATCTATCTATCTATCACTCACAAGTGTATCCTCAGCCCTGTAGACATCAACAACCCTTGCATTGTCTACCCCTCACAGCACTTGTCTCGTCTTGCCTCATCTCGTCCGTACACGACAGTCTGGCCTTTTAAAAAGGTCATGTCCGTATACGACCCAGGTACGACAGTCTGGCCTTTTTAAAAAGGTCATGTCCGCATACGACCCAGGTACGACAGTCTGGCCTTTTTAAAAAGGTCATGTCCGTATACGACCCAGGTACGACAGTCTGGCCTTTTAAAAGGTCATGTCCGCATACGACCCAGGTACGACAGTCTGGCCTTTTAAAAGGTTATGTCCTCATACGACCCAGGTACGACAGTCTGGCCTTTTAAAAAGGTCATGTCCGCATACGACCCAGGTACGACAGTCTGGCCTTTTTAAAAAAAGGTTATGTCAAAGGCCAGGCCCTCCTCCCCTAGACCTAACACAGTAATGATCGAACAGGTTAAGAGAATCAAACGATTGTGATCCTATTTCATACCACGTTTGCCTCCTGGTGGCTCTGACGAGGTGTGGAGAGGGTACTTACTACTGGCCCTCCTCCTCTCCTCCTGAACCTCCCCCTCTTCTTCTTCCTCCTCCTCCTCTTCCTCCTCCTCTTCCCTCTCCTCTTAGCGTCCTAAGACCCCCTCTCCCTCCCTCTCTCCCCTCTCTCTCGTTTGGATCACCGTCAACCCCACACCTTGGCCAGCCCACTCAAGTGGACTCGCGTGTCAGGTCAAACACTCGAGGCGACGGCCGACACGAACCAACGAACGAACGCGAAGGCTGACACGAACGAACGAACAAGAAGGCTGACACGAACCAACGAACGGAAGGCTGACACGAACGAACGGGAGGGGACGGATCTGACCCAAGTGGTGTGTGTCGAGAGAGAGAGAGGGTCAAGGACGAGACCCACCCAGATTTGGAGGGGGAGGGTCGAGGACCAGACCCACCCAGTAATACAAGGTCAAGTCTGAATTAGAGACAAGGACGACTTGATAATGGCCGCACCTCCTTCGTGCTGGAGGAGGGAAGGGGGGGAGGGAATCACATGGTCGAGGACGAGGGGTCTTGGAGTCGTCCTTCCCGGGATCACACACACACACACACACACACACACACACAAACACACACACACACACCTCCTCCCTCCCACACCAACGTCTGCTGGCATCCACACACGGCCACCTCCCACCGGCAAATTCAATTCAGTGGTGCGAGGGGATGGAGGGGAAGGCCCCTCCTGCTTCCCCCCTTTTCCCCCCTCACTCCCTTCCCATCCTGCGGGACGGTATCGAGGTGTCATCACACATATACCTTCTCACGTATCGCCACTACCCCTCCTCCTCCTTCAGCGTCGCCGTCGGCTGTCGGGTGGAATCACTCGAAAAAAAATTGACATCTTATTGAGGTGTACGAGCGACGCGTGCGCTACGGACGGATGGAGGGGAGAGAGAGAGAGAGAGAGAGAGAGAGAGAGAGAGAGAGAGAGAGAGAGAGAGAGAGAGAGAGAGAGAGAGAGAGAGAGAGAGAAACAACGAGGCAAAAATGAACTTACGAAAGAGAGAGGAGAAGAACGGAAGACAACAGCAGGTCACAGATGCGACATCTGGTCCCCCCTCCCCTTACCTCACCGCCTCAGCTGATGAGGAACTTAAACCACAGACACACACAGACACACACACACACACACACACACACACACAGCCACAGATATATAAAGTACGCTCCCTGCCTACTCCCAGGAGACAGTAGAAGATGGGGTTTTGAAAGCCACCATACACACACACAAGGCTCCGACAGAGGAATATCTTATGGCAATATATGGTCGTGGTGGTCGTAATGCCCCCAGGGTACTTACTCCTGCCTCCGAGCGACGCCAACGGGATGGAGAGCCGGACCAGGATGAGGGAGGGAGAGGATGGAAGTTCCATGGGATGGAGGGAGGGAGAGAACTGTAGAGAGAGAAAGAGAAGGACGTAGAGGGACATTGGATGAAAGCGAAGGAGTGCTGAGGGATGGGGATGAATGCTTCGTGTCTCTGTGGGAGAGAGAGAGAGAGAGAGAGAGAGAGAGAGAGAGAGAGAGAGAGAGAGAGAGAGAGAGAGAGAGAGGAGGAAAGGAAGGGAGAGGAGGGAGAGGAGATAAACTAGGAGGGAAAGGAATGTCGAAGGGAGATAGAGGACACATGACGTCATCTGATGACACAGACCACGACCCATGTCCAGGGTCAGTCGTAAGATGTTATACAAACCTGTGTTGTTCTCCTCCTCCTTCCCGCGACGTCCAAGGACGTGGAAAATTAGCCCTCCCTCCCTCGGGCGCCACGTCCAATCCAAGATATATGACCCCTGAGAGAGAGAGAGAGAGAGAGAGAGAGAGAGAGAGAGAGAGAGAGAGAGAGAGAGAGAGAGAGAGAGAGAGAGAGTCAGCCAGCCAACCACATGTAACAGGACCCCTGAATGACCTTCCAATGGAAAGTGTCAAAAGTGGTTCGACAGGTCTCGTACAAGCAGACAAATCCATGCCGTGTATGGGCGTAAATCAATAGACGGGAGGACCTGTGGAGGAAGAAAGGGGGGGGGGGTGTCAGGGTCGGTCTATGCAACAACGAGTGGATGTCAATGCTGTCTCGTTGATCGTCTATAGAGTCTATACCCCTACGTCTATACCACTACGTCTATACCCCTACGTCTATACGAACCTTCGAAAGTCAACAACCAAGAGAATATATATATATATATATATATATATATATATATATATATATATATATATATATATATATATATATATCCTTTTTTCTGCACCACTGGGGACAATATTAAGAAGGGTCCATTTATAAGTACGTAGGTATAAATAAATATAAATGATATAAATAATAAGGGTCTCCTTAGGAGAAACTGGTCTAATACTTTGGTATGACATACCCATATACACACACCCTCATCAACCACACTCTCCATTCTCATTTCACTCATCACACTCCCACACCACACACACACTTACCCACTCTCTCTCTCTCTCTCTCTCTCTCTCTCTCTCTCTCTCTCTCTCTATCTATCTATCTATCTATCTATCTTCCATCTCCCTCAAGCGTCCTTGGAGAGATGGCGCTGCATAGATTTCGCCTCACTGATAAATGGTCAAATTTCCCGCCCCCAAGGCAAATTCGTACTTTAAAACCTGCCACTGAACACCCACCGATTACCTTGGCCAAGCCATTCGAGTCAAAATTATTAACTAATTGACACTGATACACAAAAGTATTGACAAGATTATTTAGAATTTTATATGTTAATGTGATTCATAAGCGTTTCCGCTCATCTAATAGATATCATTAAAAGTATTTACATAATCCACTCTGTTTACTCCGATATGGCAACAGTCGACTTAACATGTTAATTTCAACGCTGGCTTTGCGATACATACCCGCCATAACATGTTAAGATTACAAAGAAATAAAGAAATAATTTCATCTTCATATATTTGAACTTAAAAAATACTGGATTATTTTTTCTTTCTTTCATACAAGTGATGCAAACAAAACACTTACACAGTCCACAGCCAGTCAAAACCAGTCCATCCATATATATATATATATATATATATATATATATATATATATATATATATATATATATATATACACACTCGTTACATTCATACATACACATTCGCCACCTTCGTGTTCAAGGTGTTGAACTGTGATGTTCAAAACGTTAAACTATAAGAAATATCAAATATAAAATGAGTGAGAAGGGGGAACTTTTTTTTCCCGCACTGACCAACACCCTCCTCTTGTTCTTTCCATTAAAACTCTGGAAAGAATAAAAATGGAATAAAAGTGATTTCTTTTTTTCCCCTGTCTTTTCGATTTCTTTAAATGATTCCCCCCCCCACCCCCCCCCCCCGATCCGACTCAGTGGGCGTTGAAACCAACATCAAAAGTTGGTGACAATTTTTCCTTTTTCTTTTTCCCCGTTTTTTTTTTTTTTTTTTTTTTTCCCAAAGGGTTTTTAACAAAAATATTTGTAGCTGTTTGTGAAGGCTGTTCACTCACACGGCTGGAGCAGCTTGGGGTGATAAGAAGGACTTAAAAGCACAGATTTACGACCATGGTGTCAAAACCGAATAACATATATATAAAATGTATGATACGGGTGTAATTAGTGACATACATCAGGATTACGTTACGACCCTTGAGCACGACGGTACGAACGACCC